>NC_066891.1:2413166-2443166 GCF_022985175.1 Labeo rohita | reverse complement strand
ATTTGAGATTTTACTTTATGTAAATATAAACATTCTATATGTGTAAAAATAATAGAAAATGTAACTAAAAATATTTTTTAAAAAATAGAATTAAATGTATTCTATTGTAAATTGTAATTAATTCAATAAATGAATAAAAATAAATAATATATTGTTTTATATAATAATAATAATAATAATAATAATAATACATTTATAATTTTTGAAATTTATTTTTCCCCCTCCACAAATTCTCTTATGCCTCTGTTTTTATGATTTAACACAAACGTATTATCAAAAATGGTGCTAATCAAATGGTGACAAATTAACAGTTTGAGTTTTCAAAATGTCATCAAATCAAAATGTATTTTTATACCAAAAAGTGAAGCACAACAGTTTTACTGCTAAAATTGAAAACTGGAAGAAAAATTGATTGTGTAAAAAAAAAAAAAAAAAAAAAAAAAATTCTACATTTAAATTCCATTTTTATGACTGACTTCTGCGTCTGCATTTTCTGCTTTGTGAAAATCTAAGGGCCGCATTAACACCCATTGAAATTTGTTCATTTTCTTGTAGCTGGGTTTGCCGTCCTCTGATAAAGTGGAGGACGACGATTCTGATGAGCTGATGCAGGAGACGGACAAAGAAGTGGACAGTTTTGACTCCATCAGCGTGTGTCTCTCCCCGATGCCCGGCACTCCAGACACCGGCATCCCCGAGGAAACCGCCTCGTACTCGCTCTCGCCCCGCAGCACGTCCGGCAAACGCAGCCGCACCTCCGAATCGGACATCGAGCTGCAGAAGCTGGAGGTGTTGAAGCAGATGTCCGCTAAAGTCCTGGAGAACCCGACTCCGGACGCCGCCGCCGTCTTCGCCAGCCAGGTGGCGATGGAGTACCGGCTGCTGAGCGACCCGACCGTCCAGATGCGCGTCCGCCGGCAGATCATGGCTCTTCTTTACGAAGCGCAGGATTCAGAAAGACGCTCACGACAGACCAAGAAACACGAACAGAGAGAACTCAAAACAGAGGAGGACGTTACTTGGATTAACACTAATATATAAGCTGAAATGTAGCGGTGCTGCAGTGTTCATCTTCTTACTACTCTGATTTTCTACAGTGTATTGAACTATTTTTCTTAGTGGAAGCTTTAAGATAATCTACATGTACGATAATAAAACACTCGAAGTCTTCATGTCTATTTTTTTTAATGTAGCTGTGAGATGATGTATAATCAAAACAAACACTGTTTTACTACTATGACATTAAATGCCATTCAATAGCTTTTTGATTTGAAATGCAGCATCTGTCCAGCAGGTGGCAGCATCATGTAAGTGTACAGGTGAATTGCGTTCATTAAACAAGCTGAAATGCACTATAATAAAAATAATAATAATAAACATTTAATTCATAAAACGTTAGCTTTATAAGCAAAATAAAACCCTAGAAATATTTTGGTTTACTTTACTTATATAAAATATAAAAGTATTGAAATAACAGGCAAAGCTGTGGTTCATGAGTTGATGGAAGAACTAAAAATTAATTCATAAAATTAAATTAAAAAACAAAATAAAACCCCAGAAATAAATATTTTCGTTTTACTTTACATGCATTATTATTATTATTATTATTATTATTATTATTATTTATTGTTGTTATTGTTAGTATTATTAGCGTTATTAGTATTTATTAGGATTATTTTATTTATTTGTTGATTTGTATATATTAAAATGATTTATTTTTAATTTAAAATATTGAAATAAAAACAGCCGAAACTGTGAGATGTATTATCAAAACAAACACTGTTTTACTACTATGATATTAAATGCTATTCAGTAGCTTTTGGTTTGAAATCCAGCATCTGTCCAGCAGGTGGCAGCATCATGTAAGTGTACAGGTGAGTTGCACTTATTAAACAAGCTGAAATGCATTATAATAAAAATAATTATAAAAAAAAATGTAAATTATAAAACGTTAGCTTTATAAGCAAAATAAAATCCTAGAAATAAATATTTTGGTTTACTTAACTTGTGTATAAAATACACAAATATTGAAATAAAAACAGGCGAAGCTGGGGTTCATGAGTTGATGGAAGAACTAAAAATTAATTCATAAAATTTAAATGTAAAGGCAAAATAAAACCCCAGAAGTAAATATTTTGATTTACTTCACATCATCATCATCATCATCATCATCATTTATTATTATTATTATTATTATTATTATTATTATTATTATTATTATTATTAATAATAATAATAATAATAATAATAATAATAATCTCTTTTGTTGTTGTTGTTATTGTTGTTAATATTATTAGTGTTATTAGTACTATTTATTAGTATTATTTTGTTTATTAATTTGTTTGTATATATTTAAATTATTTATTTTTAATTTAAAATATTGAAATAAAGAGGCAAAGCTGGGGTTCATGAGTTGATGAAAGAACTAAAAATGATTTCATAAAATTAAATTCAAAAGCAAAATAAAACCCCAGAAATAAATGTTTTGGTTTACTTAACATGCATTTATTATTATTATTATTATTATTATTATTATTATTATTAAATTAAATTTTATTTTCCATTGATTTGTTTGTATATATTAAAATGATTTTATTTTTAATAAAAATGACAAATTATTTCATAAAATTAAATGTAAAAGCAAAATCCCAAAAATGTTTTTTAAATGCATTATTATTATTATTATTATTATTATTATTATTATTATTATTATTTTTTTTTTTTTTTTTTATTAATTTGTTTGTATATATTAACATTTATTTTTAATGCACAATATTTAAATAAAAACAGGCAAAACTTTGGTTCATGAGTTGATGGAAGAACTAAAAATGTAAAATTAACTTAAAAAGCAAAATAAAACCCAGAAATATTTTGATTTACTTTACATGCATTTATTTATTTATTTATTTATTTTTTAGTTTATTTGTTAGTATATAAAATGATTTGTTTTTAATATAAAATACTGAAATAAAAACGGGCAAAACTGAGGTTGATGGAAGAACTAAAAAAATAAATAAATATTTAAAATAAATAAATAAACAAAACCTGTGAATTGATGGAAAAACTCCGAATAAATCCATGATGTAAAATTAAATTAATTAATAAAAATCATTTTTTAAATGTATATATTGAATCTTTATATTTATTTAAATGATTTTAGCTGGCAAAACGGTTTCGTTGTCTTCTATGATTGCAATGTGTCACCAATTTTGGGTCAATTCTGTAAGCCTAAATTTTCTTGGCAAAGAATTAATTACATTGTGTACAGTAGCTGACATGTTAACAATAAATGCAACTTTTTAATTATTATTATTATTATTATTTCTTTTAATTATTTTTTTAACTAAAAGATCAAATGCAGTTCATCTGTGTGTCTCTTTCATGAGCGAACTGCAGGAACTCTGTCATGATAACACTAAACCTTGACTTGTTCTTTCTGTTATTATTACTCGGCCCTGTTTGAGCGCCTGGAACGAGAGGAAAGGAAACAGACCTCCCTCACATTCTCCATCTGACAATAAAAAAAAAACAATCTTCTTTTTCCCCTCTCTCTGCTGGTGAAGCTGCGCTGCTCTCAGTCGCGTCCAGCAGAGCTTTGATTTGTTCACAACAGTCTTTGTATCCGCAGCCAGTTTCCTGCTGCATTATCAGAGAACAGAACGTCTTCATGTTTACATTGACTACACCACCAAAAGAGCTTTGTATAAACATTGCTGTCCTTACTATATATAATATGCGTTTCGCTTATTTCAGGTAATGCTTGTATGGACAGTCAACTATTTCAGTCACACTTTAATTATATTTAAAAGTCCATTTTTGTGGGGCATGTTGTCACATTGGAAAATGGACAAAGGAACAAACCTGTTTACTGAGATACAGCATTTCTAAATAAATATTTTCTGACAACCAGAGTTATCATTATCATTAACTAAAACTATTAAAAATCATTTTTGTTTTAGTAATGTAGTAAATTGTAAATAAAAATGTAATAATATCAGATGAAATAACTGATAAATTGATTTAATATTTATATTTTATGTATTATATATGATATAATACATTTAATATATTATACACATTTTAGTTTTAGTGTGCACTTTTTTTTAGAAAAGTTAATAATAATAATAATAATAATAGTAGTAATATTATTATTATTATTATTATTATTATTATTATTTTCTTGTTTTGGGTAATTTTAGTACTTCATATTTTAATTTATTTCAATTAGTTGCTGATGGAATATTTTCTAATTAAATCAGTTTTAGGCCAAACCACACAGCAAAATGACTACATTTATAATGTTTCTTTCATTTTATGTGCACTTAAAAAAAAAAGTGTATTTTTTTATTATTATTATTATTATTATTGTTGTTGTTTTATTTTTCTTTGGGTGTGGGGGGTAATAACAACAACAACAACAATAACAATAACAATAATAATAATAATAATAATAATAATAATAATAATAATAATGTTATTACTTAATGTTAGTACTTCATATTTTAATTTGTTTCAATTAGTTGCTGAGGGAATATTTTCTAATTTTCATTTAAACAGTAAAATTAAATTAAAACTGAAATCAATCAAATAAATCAGTTTTAGGCCAAACCACACAGCAAAATGACTATTTTAGGCAACATTTATAATTTTTCTTTGTCATTTTATGTGTACCAAAAAAAAAAAAAAAAAAAAAATATATTATTATTATTATTATTATTATTATTATAAATAATATTAATATTAATATGTATTAACAATATTTAATAATGATAATAATAATAATAATAATAATAGATTATTATTATTATTATTATTAATTATAAATTTTGTTGTTGTTGTCATTATTGGGTCATTTTAGTACTTCAAATTTTAATTTTATTTCATTTAGTTCCTGAGGGAATATTTTCTCTTTTTAGTTTTTAGAAAAAACACCATTACAAAATTACTAAAACTAAAAATATATAAATAAAAGCTAATTATATTAATAAATATAAAACTGTATATGCTATAAAAAACGTAATGCTAAAATAACACTAGTGACAACTAGCCCCGGTGTGAGAGAACATTAAGTTCTGGAAAAACATAAGTCTTATTTTAGTGATGGTTTTTGAGAGTCCAGTCAAGTCTCTGTGATTTGTGCGTCCGGCTGGACGTCAGTGACAGGAAGTGAACATTCAGAGAGGAAGTGCGCTGCTCTTCCATGCCTGCAGCACAGCAGACGTCTCTCTCTCTCTCTCTCTCTCTCTCTCTCATATGTCGTCTGCTTCACTGGGATGGGGGATGATGGGAAGGCGGGGTGCTTTGACCTAAATTCACACTCTTTCAGCGCTGCGAGCGCTGTGCATCATTACCGTCGCAAGGAAAGATGCCACTTCCTGCTTTTTCCTAATTGTTCATTCAGGTTTTTTCTCACATCTGCTCATTACGCTGCATTATAGAGCCTTCAACAACACGCGCTTTCATAATGCCGGTCATTTACTCCGCTTTTACCTCTCTGATTGGCATATTTTTCTCTTTCATCTCAGAGCTCTTCATGCCTCTCATCCACCGGCTTTATCTTCATAATTCTCTCTCTCCTCTTTCTAACCCATGTCATGTTCACATTTTCTATTTATTATCTCTGCTGTTGCAAATAGATGAACTATAATAATACTAATAATAAACAGGCCATTATGACAATCACTGGATGTAAGCAAGCTGTTTTATTTATTTTTCAAATATAATTTCAGCTTTAGACGTGCTATTTAATTACAAATATAATATCAGCTGTATGTGTGCTGTTTTTATTGATTTTATTTTGTTTATAAATATAATATCAGCTATAGTTGCACTATTTTTATTGATTTTATTTTTATAAATATCAGCTGTAGTTGTTCTATTTTTTATTTTATTTATTTTTATAAATATCAGCTGTAGGTGCACTTTTTTTATTGATTTTATTTATTTTTGTAAATATCAGCTGTATTTGCGCTATTTTCTATTTGTATTTAATTTCATAAATATCAGATGTAGTTGCTCTATTTTTTATTTATTTGATCTATTTTTGTTAATATAATATTTGCTGTTGCGCTATTTTTTATTTTTATAAATATCAGCTGTAGTGGCTGTTTATAGATATTTTTTTTTTTTTTTATAAATATAATATTAGCTGTAGTTGCGCTATTGTTCATTTTATTTACTTTTATAAATATCAGCTGCTCTGTTTATAGCTCTTTTTTTAATAAATATAATTGGCTGTAGTTGCGCCTTTTTTTAAATTTATTTGTATAAATATCAGTTGTAGTTGCTCTATTTTTATTTTATATATTTTTATTCATATAATATTTGCTGTAGGTGCACTTTTTTATTGATTTGATTTATTTTTGTAAATATAATATCAGCTGTATTTGCGCTATTTTTCTATTTGTATTTAATTTCATAAATATCAGATGTAGTTGCTCTATTTTTTATTTATTTGATCTATTTTTGTTAATATAGTATTTGCTGTTGCGCTATTTTTTATTTTTATAAATATCAGCTGTAGTGGCTGTTTATAGATTTTTTTTTGTTTTATAAATATAATATTAGCTGTAGTTGCGCTATTGTTGTTCATTTTATTTATTTTTATAAATATCAGCTGCTCTGTTTATAGCTCTTTTTTTTATAAATATAATTGGCTGTATAGTTGCGCCATTTTTTTATTTATTTGTATAAATATCAGTTGTAGTTGCTCTATTTTTTTTTTTTATATTTTTATTCATATAATATTTGCTGTAGTTGCGCTTTTTTATATATAAATTTCAGCTAGTTGCTCTGTTTATAGTTTTTTTTATATATATAATATATAAATAAAATATTAGCTGTGGTTGCACTATTGTTATTCATTTTTATTTTTATAAAAATCAGCTATAGTTGCTTTGTTTATAGATTTTCTTTTTATATATAAATATATTAGCTGTAGTTGCGCTATTTTTAATGATTTCATTTATTTTTTTTTATAAATGTATATGAGCGGTAGGTGCGCTATTTAGCTTATCTTTTTTTTTTTTTTACAAATATGACTTCAGCTTGCTTATTTATTTAAGATTAATTAACATTGGTGAAGGACATTTGTATTGGGACAACAAGCAGTTTCATGATATGAATATTTATATGTTGGACCTTGGGTATATCCACACGATGGATCTTTGTGCATGAACGTCATTCTGTTGTTGTAAGGTTTTACATCTAGTGGCAGTAAGTGAATATCTCCTCTCGAAACCGATTCTTGTCTAATTCTCACTCAATCCTGCGAGCGAAACGGAGAAGGTTGGAGAAGGACATTTGCGCGAGTGACTCAGCGGCCGGCGGCTCATTAAGACCCATTAAACATCCTCCTCCAGCAGATCCAGGCCTGCAGGCGTGACCCGCGGCTGCTCGCGGCAGATACAGGGCCTCCTGGGAGCCACTGCAACACCCCCCTCCTCTGACTGACCCGTCAATGAAAGCTAATCCAGCATAAGCCTCGGGAAGCCAAACCTCAACCGTGAGAGCTGCTCATGTCAACATCTTCATCAGCCGCTTCACTTATTCTCATTATACGGCTGCTTTGTTAAACCCAGCACTGGAAGTTACCGTAGTAAAACTCTGCTATTATGTTACACTGTCATCAAAACCAGAAATGAAGAAAACACCGAAAGCTTCTTACTCTATTTAGATTTATGATTCTGCTGCAGGAAAACTACAGTATTCTGGTGGAAATTATAGTTAATAGAATCAACAAGACTTAAAAACCAATGTTTTTTAGTAACTATAGAGCTACAAAAATGACCATTAATATGTAACATGCATCATGGTCTTTTGCCATAATATATGCCATAACAACACCATGTTTTTATATGTTACTATAGTATTACTATGTTGCATGCGCAAAAACATAGTATTACCATGGTGGTAACATGTCCAAAATGCAAGTATAAAAAAATGGTATTGTCATAGCACATGTCCAAAACTATAGTAATACTATGATGCATGTGCAAAATGGTATTACCATGATTGTCAAAAGCATGCTAGTACTATGATGAATGTTTTAAAAAAAATACCAAAAACATGGTGCATGGTATTACCGTGTTACCATGGTAATACAATGTTTTTGCACATGTGCATCATAGTAATGCATATACATGGTAATGCATAGTAATACATGTATTTTTAGACATTACCAATGACAATACCATGTTTTTTTTTAACATTCAACATAGTAATAGCATGCTTTTAGACATGTTAACATGGTAATACCATGTTTTTGCATGTGTTACCATGGTAATACCATGTTTTTGCATGTGTTACCATGGTAATACCATGTTTTTGCACATGTATTGCAGTAATACAACGTTTTTGGATGTGCACTGGTGCACTGGTGCACATGGCGATCCCATGTTTTTTATACATGCATCATAGTAATACCATGTTTTTAGACATGTTACCATGGTAATACAATGTTTTTGCATGTGTTACCAAGGTTATACTATGTTTTTTGCACATGCATCTTGGTAATACCACGCTTTTATACATGCTACCATCATAATACTATGTTTTTTGCACATTCATCATAGTAATACTATGCTTTTAGACATGTGCTATGATAATACCTTGTTTTTTTTACATGCATCAGAATAATACCATGCTTTTAGACATGTTACCATGGTATTGCACTGTGGAGCTTCTGTCACTACAACAAATTCCTAGTATGTGTAAACATACATGGCAATAAAGCACATTCTGATTCTGATTCTGATTCTGAATTCCATGTTTTTTTTACATGCATCATAGTAATACCATGCTTTTAGATATGTTACCATGGTAATACCATGTTTTTGCATTTGTTACCATGGTAATACCATGTTCTTGGCACATGCATCATAGTAATACCATGTTTTTAGGTAGGTTATCATGGTAATACCATGATTTTTGCACATGCATCATAGTAACACTATGCTTTTAGACATGTTACCAGGGTAATTCCATGTTTTTGCATTTGTTACCATGGTAATACCATGTTCTTGGCACATGCATCATAGTAATACCATGTTTTTAGGTAGGTTATCATAGTAATACCATGATTTTTGCATGTGTTACCATGGTAATACCATGTTTTTTTCACAAGCATCATAGTAATACTATGTTTTTAGACATGCTATGATAATACCATGTTTTTTTGTACACACATCATAGTAGTGCAATGCTTCTGGACATGTTACCATGGCAGTACTACGTTTTTACAAGCGTTACCATGTTTTCTGGATGGTACCGTGGTAATACTGTGTTTTGCACGTGCATCATGGTGATGCTATGTTTTTAGACATTTGCTATGACAGTACAGCGTCGTCTTGTTGCACATGCATCATAGTAAAACCATGTTTTTACCATGGTAATACCTTGTGTTCTGCAAATGAATCAGAGTGATACCATGTTTTGGACATGCTACTATGGGGATGTCTTAATACTATGCTTTTATATGCACCATTATAATACCATGGTTTTTGTTTGCATTAATTATTTTAGAGTAATCCCATATTTTAGTAATTTTACCATGCCTTTATATGCACCTCAGTAATAACACTCTGTACATGCATTAGAGTAATACCATATATTTGTACATGCACCATGGGTTTTGTAATGATGCCCTGTCTTTTTATGACAATGCTATGGTGTATCCAAAAACACCATGCTATTATCACTACCATAGTAAACATTTTGCAGAGGTTAAATGTGATGAATAATAATTAGCTTATACATTAGGATGTTGCCTTTGGATGCTACATGCGGAGAGAGAGAGAGATTGTGTGAGTGAGAGACCCTCACACACACAGTGAGAGAGAGAGACTGTGCGAGAGAGAGAGAGCGGATCACAGCGGCTCTACGGCCACAGACGAGCGTCACACCGACACATCCGTCGCGCTTTACGGTGAAACGCTGAGAAGCGCGTCACAGGCCTGCGTTCGCCACCGTAAACCGACACACATAGCGGATCGTTCGCGTCTCATATGAGGCACACGAGCAGCCAAACCCTTCCAGCGGAAACCGACGAGTGCTTAATGACAGCGTTCGAGCGACCGACCGAGAAGAAAACGAGGAAAATACAGAAATAACGCGCGACTCAGGAGCGACATTATATTCATTCCGAGGTAACGTGTGATCGCCTTTTATCTGTGATTGTCAATGTTCGCGTACTAAGTGACACAGGATTGCATCGCTTTCTTCCCTATATGTTACATAATGCTTTAATAGTATAGTGTATATAATGTCTATCCAATAACAGGGTGTCGTAGGATGTAGAAACAGACATGACACCCCACAGTAAACCCGTCGGGCGGCCGCACAGGTGCTCGGGCATCTCTCGTGGATTTAAAGGGATTCACAGATCGTACAGAACCGCTTAGGAACATTATATGTTCTTATACTTAAACAATTAGACCGAATAGTAGGTTAAAAATAACGCGCATAAATGTTGTTTTGAAATGTTTACGCGTCCCTGATTGATGCGTTGTTGAAATAACAGGGATGATGTTGGTCTTAAAGGGACAGATCACCTAAAAATGCAAATTCAGTTAATATTTACTCACCTTCATGACGTTACAAACCCGTGAACTGTACAGTTTTTAATGACGCATTTTGGGTGTACTGTTTCTTTAATGTGTGCGCCTTGGGGATTATAGGGTCAGATATGTTTACAAATAGCTGATGGGTAACTCAAGAGCTCCCTGGTGAGGGATATTGGCATAATTAGGTAGTTGTGGTGGTGGTACAAGCTCTTGGTGCTTTAGACTTTAAATGCTTAAAAATGGCGTTTAGATGTTATTGCAGAGAATGGAATCTCAATGAGTGACAAAGAGCATCTTACAAACACATTTAGTAGTTCTAATAAAAAATGCACTGTACATTAAATCAATAACAGCACTGTGAAGCTTCCTGAGCAGCATAAAAATGCTGAAACGACCATTTCAAAGAAATGATTATGATGTTACAGGCTCTAGTAATGTTGCAAATGGAATGTAACTGCATTCTTGATGAGGCTGTGACATCATAATGGGGCTGGATGGTGTCCGTGGTAACGGTGGAACTGTGGAATTGTTTATGTCCTCTGTAACAGTTCTGTCGATTGAGTTAATCAATGCTGCCTCACGCACTCACACATGCACTTCTGAAAGCATTAGGTCACGTTTGCAGGCTTGAAAGCTTTGGGGGTTAAACTGAGGCTGGGTTTTCTTGACCTTTGCGCGCACACGTTTGCAAATTTAGAGGACGACCGACCATCGTCAGTTCATTAAATTGGCCTGGAGAGCCATCGTTAGAACATCAGTATTCACACATTAGCACCTGTCAGCACCCATTTCACTGCAATAATATATATAAAAGTGTACAGCATAAAGACAATATATGCTGCACAGGGCTCTATTTTTATTGCAGTTTCCCCACACTTGTTTTAGTAGTCATCCTAAATTAGATATCATTCAAAAGCATAACCATTCAAAATTCATCCTGTAAAAAACATTTTGAAATTGGACATTGACCAGTCTCATTTTGTAACTTGTAACAACTTTTAAATTTAATAAATGAAGAGAAATCAGACATTGCTTTAACACAGAAATGATACTTTAAAACCTTTAACAGGCTCCTCCCTCTAGGGGGCGGTATCAAGTATCATATTACAAAATTATATTATACATTATTATTATACAATATTTTATAATCAAAACCTTTTCTAATGTTGATGAATCTCAGGTCTGAGTTGCAGTGTTCCGTATTTGGTTTTGTAATATTTTGTAATAGAAGTAAAATTGTGACAAATGTGACATTTGTAACCAAATTGCATTAAAAAAAAACAACAAACACTTAGTAGCAGTTGGGTGTCATCAAGTGGCTATTTTTTGGTATAGGGCCTAAATCTCGTGGGATCCCCAGTTTTTGTGATATCAATTTCAAATTTGGAACATAACTTTTTTTTTTTTTATCATATTCGTGTGTTTTTTTTTTGGCAATCTGCTGATTGTTTTCTTTAAACATTGCAAAGTTAATGAGGTTAATGAAGGTGCAGGGATGTTTTGGTGCGTGTAATAATAATAATAAATTGTACATCATAAAGATGACATTTGGTCATATTTTTATAATTTTGAAACTACTAGGAGAATATCCTTTAAATATTTATACATATTGAATATTCACAATACGTGCCATTATGTTTCCAAATGTGGCTTTTTATATATTAAAATTAAGTAAAAATAGAGCTAAATATTGCATTTTATTGCAGTTGTATTCGTGCAATTAAAGATTAAATATCATAATTGCATTATGAACAAATACCAATATCTAAATAAATGTAGTAATTTAACTATATTTATTGCATTTTATTTGCATTGAACGTTTTGACGACAATTTTCCAAAAACATTTTTTTTAAAACACTACTTTCCCAAAACCATAACCATAGCAAAACCGTAGCAAACTCTTTTAAGGAATGGTTTGTAGTTTCAGAGGATCCGTGTAATTCTCGAGTAGTTGCCTAATCTTATTTTAGGCCTTAAGCCACAGGCCAGTCAACTCAGGAATGTCCTGTGTCGACGGCATCAGACTTGCTGTCCCTTTGTCTTTTGGGTTGCTCTTTTACAATGCTTGAGGAGGTGGAGCATCGTGTATGTGTGTGTCTGTGTGTGAAAAAGAATGTTGTTGTATTTGGGGGGTGAATGACCTCAGATGATGCACAAAGTCATGATTCAAACATTCAGATGAACAAGCGTTTATTTATCATTACATTAGATTGTGTTTTGGAATGTATTGTAGTGTTTATGTTGAGCTGGCTAGTTTGTGATGTTGTATTTAGGTGTTGTTCACTCTTGCCTGTTTCAGCAGGGGAGCTTAATTGTGCCGTTCCTTCCAGGAACACCTGTCGTACGCTGCTGGACTCAGATCTGTGTTCAGCATCACACTGATCACAGAGCAGAGTCATAAAGGAACGCATGCACATTTCACTACAGTAACAGTGGTTGCAAGGGTGTTGCTATGCAGTTAAGGCGTACCAAGCATGTTGTTATGGAGTTACTAAGATCTGAGTGTGTTCCAGGGTGTTCAAAGTGGTTGCTAGGGTCTTCTGTGTGTTTGCTAAGACATTTTGGTTGGTTACTAGGTCAGTAATATGCAGTTGCTAGTGTGTTTAGAGTGTTTTAAAAATATCTATGCAATTACTAAAGTTCCCTAGGTTGTTAGTAAGGTGTTCTAGATGGTTGCTGGGGTGTTGCTATGCAGTTGCTAAGGTCTTCTGGGTGGTTGCCAAGGTGTTCAGGTGATGACTACGGCATTGCTATGTGGTTAATAAGGAGTTTAAGCAAGTTGCTCTGAAGTTGGTAATTTATCATGTTTGGGTGGTTGCTAGGGTGTTGCTATGCAGTTGCTAGGGTCTTCTGTGTGGTTGCCAAGGTGTTCATGTGGTGACTAGGACATTCCAGTGTGGTTACTAAGGAGTTTAAGCAAGTTGCTCTGAAGTTAGTAAGATTATGGTGTTTGGGTGGTTGCTAGGGCATTGCTATGCACTTGCTAAGGTCTTCTGAGTGGTTGCCAAGGTGTTCAGGTGGTGACTAGGGCATTGCTATGTGGCTACTAATGAGTTTAAGCAAGTTGCTCTAAAGTTAGTAAGATTAGCGTATTTGGGTGGTTGCTAGGGTATTGCTTTGCAGTTGCTTGTGTTTGTAGTAACTTCATAGAAACGTGCTATAGACACTATGAACACTGTAGCAACTGCATAGCAACCACCCAATAATCTTAGTAACGTGATAGAAACATGCTTAAAACAATTATTGTGTAGTTGCCAGGGTGTTGGGGTGGTTGCTAGGGCATTGCTATGCACTTGCTGAGGTCATCTTGGTGGTTTCCAGGGTATTGAAGTGGTGACAAGGGCATTGCTATGCAGTTGCTAAGGTGTTTGTAGTGTTAAGCAGGTTGCTATTTTTTTTTGGGTGGCTGCCAAGGTGTTCAGGGTGGTTGTTAGGGCATTGTTTGGCAGTTGCTAAGGTCTTCTGGGTAGTTGCCAGAGTAATTTGGTAGTGACTAGAGCATTGCTATTGGTTGCTAAGGACTTAAAGTAAGTTGCTCTGAAGTTACTCAGATTTTTAAATGGTTGCCGGTGTGTTTGGGTGTTGCTAGGGTGTTGCTATGCAGTTGCAGTTGAGGTTAATAGTAGCTTCATAGAAACAGTCTTCTGACACTGTGTACATTTTATTAATCCTAGTTACTTCATAAAAACATGCTTAAAACACTAAAATTAAAACACCAGTGTGTTCACATGGTGACTAGGGAACTGCTACGCAGTTGCTAAGGCGTTCATAGTGTTACACAGGTTGCTATTTTCTGTGTGACTGCTATAGTATGTAGTGTGTTTCTAGCATGTTGTTATGAAGTTACTAAGATTTTCTGAGGGGTTGCTAGGGCATTGCTATGCAGTTGCTAAGGTCTCCTGGGTGGTTGTCAGGGTGTTCAGGTGGTGACAATGGCATTGCTATACAGTTGCTAAGGTATTCATAGTGTGATGCAGGTTGCTATTTTCTGGGTGGTTGCCATGGTGTTTAATGTGGTTGCTAGGGTGTTGCTATGCTGTTGCTAAGGTCTTCTGGGTGGCTGCCAGTGTGTTTACATGGTGACTAGGGTGACTAGGGCATTGCTATATAGTTGCTAAGGTGTTCACAGGTTGCTAGTTAGGTGTTGTTCACTCTTAAGCAGATTGCTAGTTTCTGAGTGGTTGCGAAGTGTTCAGGGTAGTTGCTAGGGTGTTGCTATGCAGTTGCTAGGTCTTCTGTACTAGCGTGTTCATGTGGCGACTAGAACATTGCTATAAATTTGCTAAGGTGTTCAGAGTGTTGCTATCTTCTGAATGGTTGCCAGGGTGTTCATTGTCATTGCTAGTGTGTTGCTATGCAGTTGCACGTTGATAAGAAGTTACTAAGGTTCTCCTGGAGTTTATTACAGTGTTTTGGGTGGTTGCTAGGGCATTGCTATACAGTGTTGCTATATGGTGTTCAGAGTGTTTTAAGCATATTACTAAGATCATCTGAGAAGTTGCTAAGTCATTGCTATACAGTTGCTAAGGTCTTCTGGATGGCTTCTAAGACCTTGCTACACTAGGTGTTTTTACACATCTGTCAAACATAGCTCTCTCTAGTTTGTAGCTGACTTTACTCTGAGACACTGTACCAGTATCATCGCTTCCTAGAACACGTTTCATCTGGTGTCACCCAATACCTCGTTCTGGCAGGTGATGCAGTACAGCAGCGATGATTGCACTGTGCTCATTAGATTAAGTCTTCTGTCATGTCCGTTTCATGTTTTCTGTCGTGTAGGTGCTTGTGTAATCGTCTCATTGTTTCCTGTATAGATTCTGCTGTTGGCCCTTGACCCTGTTGTCATAACAGCAGGCTTGAGTTACCGTGCATGAGGGCCGTTTAGCTGTTAATGATAACGGAAGTATAGGACGAGTTGCTATCTGCTGTCTGGCCTACACAGATCATGTTACCTCATATTTAATTAAATCGCCCCTCCAATGGAGTCTATTTATAGCATCTGCCACCACAGTCCACTGGTGGGGCATCCCAGAGCTCTTAACCACTGGTTTGAGACCAGTTTGGGTTTTTTGTGTGTTTTATGTCTGCTGAAGTAAGATCAACTACACCCTAGGAGCTACCCCGAAGACCTTAGCAACTGCATAGCAATCCCATAGAAACGGCACAGAACAACTTATCACCCATTAAATCATATAGCAAAATGATTTAATGATTTAAATGAAAAAATGTAGCTGCATTGCAAAGAATTGCATAGCAATGCTCTTGCTGCTACCCAGAAATCCCTAGCAGCCAACACCACCAAAAACACCACTGCAGTCACATAGCAACTACATAGTAACACCCTAAAACACTACAAATCAATTGATTAACAAAGCTGAAGCCACCCAGCAACCACTTAGGACTTATTTACAATCACATAGCAACATGGTTAAAACACTGAGAATCTAAGTTTCCACACAGAAAAGCAGCCAGAAGAGCATTGTGACGCACTTAAAACACTCAGAATGCCTTAGCAACCCAAAAGAATGCAGCAACACTCAAAAACACTCAGAACGTAACAACACACTTTAATCACTTGGAACACCTTAGTAACCCAAAAGAACATAGTGGCGTGTTAAAACACTTGCAACACCTTAGCAACCCAGAATGTAACAACTTCTTAGCAACACAATTAAAACACTGGGAACTCCTTAGTAACCCAGAAGAACATGGTGACAAACTTTTAAAACACTTGGAACACCCTAGCAACCCAGAAGAACATCATGATGCACTCAACACTTAGAATGTCTTAGCATCCCGGAAGAGCGTCACAACTGCTTTGCTACGCAATTAAAACGCTCGGAACACCTTAGCAACCCAGAAAAACGTTGCAACTGCTTAGTAACGCAATTAAAACACTCAGAACACCTTAGCAACCCAGAAGAACATCACAACTGCTTCGCTATTCAATTAAAACACTCGGAACACCTTAGCATCCCGGGCGAGCGTCGCAACTGCTTCGCTACGCAATTAAAACGCTGGGAACAACTTAGCAACCCGGACAACGTCGCAACTGCTTAGTAACACAATTAAAACACTCGCAACACCTTAGCAACCCAGACGAACATTGTAACTGCATAGTGACATGCTTAAAACATTTGGAACACCCTAGTAATCCACAACAACTGCATAGCAACACTTCACCACCCACAACACCCAAGCAGTTGTTTTTAGAGGTGATTCTGTGGTCTTTAATGGTGTTCAGTGATGGTGATCCTGAAGCATCTCTATGCTGTTGCCATAATCAGTGTGTGTGATTGTTTTGACAACACATCAGCTCCAGTGAGCTCACCCTTCAGATCAGCAGCGCATCATCTGTACAACTGTTCGTCCATGTGGATAGACGGTGTTTGTGCACCCCTTCCCCCACTGTCGTCTGTAATCTTGCTCTCGCGTCTGGCTGTCTCGGGCCGTGCTGGGCCGCCCTGTGCACACGCACAAATGCACTATTCATGGCCTCATAAGATCCACGCGTGCATCTGTGCTCCGGTCCCGACGCTGACCCTGAAGCGGTCAGAACCAGCAGTTATCACCCGAGAACAATTGCAGCCTGTCCAGTTGCATCTATTTCTAGATTCAATAATGGACATCAGACAAAATATAATATAAATATTGTATGCATAAAAAATACCAGAATTAAAAAAATCTGAGATATATATGTTAAACCAGAATAAACAAATCTATGATATTTTGTGAGTTAATAATTGACCACCCAGAACACCTTAGCAACCACATAGTGATGCCCTGACAACCACTCATAATACTAGTTTGCAGTTCACACTGAAAAAAAATCTAGTTTTATCGCTGCTTAGCCTGTTAAAGTGGTAAAACACTGAATGCATTTTACTTGTACATAATGTTGGAGGAGTAAAAAACAGAAAAGCTTTGTTGCTGTAATGCATGCTCAGAATAGCTGACCCGGGGTCAGGTCCTTGTGTAAACACCATTTAATTAAATGCTGTGTTTATGTGTGCTTTAAAGCACTACAGTTTCCATGTTGCTTAGCTATTTTCTGTCCCCCGCTGTACTAGAAATCTGGTTTGTACCCTGTTTGCACGTTGAACTGTTGCAGATTTTAAAAAGCATTTGAATTCAGACCCATCCATGACTCTCAATACTAGATACAGCTGTCAGGAGATTTTTAGAAGCTTCTGCTTCTAGCTTTAAATGAGAGGAGGCTTTGTACAGAGATGACTGTCAGTGGGCATTAGGAGAGTGCACCACAAACACACACTGCTCTTATTAGACCCTCTTCAATCTGTGTGTGTGTGTCTGAGGGTGTTGGATGCACCGCATGTGCTGTAGGTCTGCAATGTAAGAGGCACCCAGAGGCAATTTTGCCTGTGTTCGTCATCTTCCCAGGCTGATTTCAGCCTCCCTGAACACTTCCCAACTCATAAATCCCTTAGAAGTCTAAGTCCTCAGGCATGAGACGGCTGACCACATCGCACATGGATGCTATTTTATTACAGGAAGACACCACTGTAGATTCGTCTAAGACCATCACGGGAGACTCTTTATGGATCTTTGTACTGATGTGATCGTATGTATCCACCAAAGAAGGGGTTAATCAAAATGCTTTGGCAAGTATCACTATTATAGAAGATTAAGATGGGGTTGCCCACTTTTTCAGCTCATGTGTTGGTTCAGCAACATTTTCCAATAAGGATTAAAAAAATTGTAATTTAAAATTTACAAGCCTTGAACCAAACCACACTGAAAAAATGGTGTAGGATTTAGTTTGAAATGATTTTCACTCAGAAACTGCTAGATTTCACAAATAATTACTAAGAAACGCCAGAAAGACTAGTGTTGCCAAGTTTTTGCAGAATTGGGCTATTTTTACACTGTTGCTGCGGGTTGTTTTTAAGTGATCTCCTCTCACCGTTGTAAAATGATTTTGATGGAATGGACAATTAAAAATGGAAAAACTGTGGAAAAAACATGACTGGGCTTGTTTTTATTAGCAGTTAGGCGGGTTTTGTTTCACAGACCTGGCAACCCTGAGTACTACATTAACACTGAATTTAGTATTTTCTAAAATTATATGCTAATTCACAAAAAATAAAGTGAATCACAACATTACACACTTTAATTTAAAGCAAACATGTATTTGAAACTATAACAAAAATACAAAGATATTTAACTATTTTAATAAAGGAAACGACTACAATTGCATGAAGCATTATGAAAATTTAAATAAAAACTAAAGTAAAGTACATATAAAAGTATAAATTTTTAAAGATGTTTACATTTATTGCAAAATATGTTCATTATGCATACAAATATTTAAGTATTTTATGAGCATATGAAGGTTCTGTCATTTGCAGCGTTTATAGGTGTGGACCAGGCCAAAAATAGTTCTTTTGGCACAGTTTGCTTGTTGCCATTCTCTGATTTGGAGTTTTTTGTTGCGTTATGGGTAATGTAGTTTTTCACCAGGAATTCCTCTGACTCATTTTTTTTAATTATTTGAAATAATGCGGGCTGATTGCTTCAATATATTATCAGGGTTGCCAGGTTTTCACAACAAAACCTGCCCAAAATAAAAGAATAAAACATTTTTAGTACTCCAGGGTCTAATTATTATGTTATTGGGGTCAGTTAAACCCTTGGACATGTAAAAAAACAACCTGTGACAACAATATTAAAGATGCCCAATTTCGCAGGAAAACCACGGACCTAGCAACACTGTATGTTATCGATTAAAAACCTGGCAGCTCAACTGGTCTGTCTTTAAAGGTTTATCAGTTAGTGTTAAACATCAATTTCACTATGGAGAAAATAATAGACTTTTCATTTACACAATCCACAATGCACTGTATTGTTCATAGTTGGAGTTGGGGATTGAAATAAACCACTAAACATGATTACATTTTGGCTAAACTTCTTTCTTCGCAATCAGACTGATTTTTGCCTGCTGAATGATAAAATTGCCAAAAAGTTGCATAAGTAGTCACTTTTTCAAGTTGGTGTCTTAAGAACTAGTTTGACTAACTAGCAGTTAACCAAGCTGTAATCATTCTTTTCAGATTCAAATCAGTCCAATTTACATTTTAATGTAACTGACATAAAGTGACTTCTGCTGCAGAAAAGAATTAGATGATTAACTTTTAATGGTGTGTGTGCACCAAAAACGAATTTTATTTATTAGTAGATTACATACAAAGTCAATGCAAAGACGCAAATAGATGTCAATTTATGATTGTCATGAACACACAATATTCACCTCAAATGCGTCTTTGGCGAAAAGTTTATTGATAGAAATTGACCATTTATCGGCCTGGCTGATTGTCAGTGCCGATATTATGCTTTTTCAAAACCGATTTGCAGATTAAAGTAATTTAAAAAGCAATTAAAGAGAGTTTTTGTCGGAGCCCCTGTTATTCTTAATTTTGACATTTTCATTTTTACATCAGACGTATATATCGGTTCAAAATATCGGCTGTCAGTACTTGATCTGCAATAATCGGTATCAGCATCGGTTCGAAAAACGCATATCGGTCCACCCCTAGGCTACTTATTGACATATCTGGTTATATTAGAAAATGGAGAAGAGCGTGTGCAATGTTTTAATTGCGTGAATGACGCGAAAAACATCCTGCAAGTAATCTAGAATGAGTGATGTGATGCAAATATTCGCTTTGCTTTTGGTGTGCACACACTATAAAACTAGTCCGAGTTCAATCAGAACACTTAGGGAACACGTAGCAATGCAAATCAATCAATTCAATGCAAGTCATATAAAATTCAGATCAGTTTGACCAATCATATTTAGACTTTTTGTTCAACAACCAAACTGAATTCAAACAAACTGTAGTCTGCAACAAAAATCTAGTGTGAAAGCATTGCACTGATGGCACCGGAGAAATTTTTTCGTGATGTGGATGGCTCCGAGATTAAGTAACTGTTGCCAAGAGACTTGTTAAGCTAGTGGAAACTTAACTCTGCTAATATCATTACCAGATCGGCTACACTGAGAAAAGTCAATCGGGTTGTATGTGAGGTCAGGGTGGTTGTGGAGTGGAGAATCATTTCTGGGCTCCATCTCAGTGGTGGGGGGCAAAACGGCAGCTTCAGCACGCAACACGGGAGATGGATTTATTAGCCCTGTGGTTGGCATGACAACAGCGCCTGTGGATGGAATAGAAGATTGTTGCTAAATTGTTCCATCTGTTCCATTTTCCAGTTGTAGAATGGAGTTCGCCCTGCATGCGGTTTGTGCTCCATTATCTGATAGACGACTATAAATGAAGACAAATCCAGGATAGGTTCGTCTAGATGATGCCATGTTATCATATTAAGCCAGTAAGTAACTCTAGTGCTCTAGTGCTGAATAGCAGAGACCAAAGTCAACAGTTAACCACTGAAATATATTCTTTGTCAGCAGTGCTGGGAAGTAACTGATTACTTGTAATCTGGATTACATAATAAGATTCTAATTAGAATGTATCACATTTTAAAAACTCATAATCAGATTACAGTTACATTTTTAGGGATTACATATTATTCACACAATGGCAGTGAATCATAATAATTTATTGATTCTCTATAATTCGTTTTTTCTCGTTTAAATGTTCCTTTCTGAATTTAACTAGGAAAACATCTCTCAAGCAATTGACCATGAGCAATTATGAAAGTTTAATAAAGTAATCTATAAAGTAATCAGAATTCATTTTAAGCATAAATAAATTTGGCATGCAGAATAAATTAAGTAATCTACCCAGCTCTGTTTGTCAGCAAAGCACCAGTTGCATTTGTTGAAAAAATAATGCAGTTTTTTTTTTTTGCGCTTTGTTGCTGTAATTGTTTTGCTTTATTAAAATAACTAATTTAAAGTGAATTTTTATACCAGTGAATTTCCAAGTAGGATTTTATTTTTTTAGTATTGCTCAAGTGTAGCCTCAAAATCGTAGCAGATTTGTCTAGGTTAGTGGACATCCGATGCTTCCCGTCTAGACGGTGTTAATCATCACATTCCAGCTCATACTAGCATCAAAGCTCAAAAATTCACTTCATTTTATCTGTATGAAACACTTCCAGTAAACACAATCATTTGCAATTGGAGGTTTCACATCTGTTTCTGTCCTTTTTGTTAGTTTTGTTTGCCAGCCACATGCTTTTGTAGTGACCGATAAAGTTAGTCATATTCTAAAATATTCTTGGGTACGATATATCCAAAAATGAGAAGGTTTAAAATTCTTTATCCAAAATCATTTTTTGACCTAGGAAGCGGAATTTTTTTTTTTAAGTGTATGTAGCATCACAACAACAAACTTAATTTAGCTCTAATGGCTGGGAAAACTGACTCACATGAGAGCACTGTTCCTAGGTTTTGTTGTTGCATAACCTTTGAGGTGCAACAATGGCAGATGGTGTTTTTGGTGGTTCTTTTATCCATGTTTTTAGCTCAGATTTAGTGTTGCGATCTAACCATTCTCACCTGCTGCTGTGAACGCACACGCCTGTGCTTCTGTAGTGCTGTTTGCATTAACTGTCTCACACTGCAGGAATCTGTCGGCCCACAGAAAGCCCATCTGGAATGCAGTATCTCAGAAACAAATCATACAGAGGGTTTGGCGACCCACCTTGTTGGCTTTCCAATGCTAGATTGTAATTTATCGACTTTTATCCCCGCTCAGGATTTATTTCCAAGTTTTTTGGCTGTTCCTCTCACGGATTGTAATTGGGTAGCATTCGAAGCATGTGTTTGTTTTCCAAAGACTTCAACAAACGCACCGTTTCGAGCCAAGCTACGTCACTCAGCGTCTTTGGCATAGAGTTTGAAAAGGCTAAGACTAATTTTAAATTAAAGACATGTTTGTGCAAAGACTGATGGGGGAAAAAATGCACCTCACACATGTGATATTACCCAACGCAGGGCTGCAGCAAGGACGCTGAAGGTGATAAAGCATTCAATTTTTAGGAGAGCGGATATTTGATTTTGCATGTGAATGCAAATGTTCACACTGGAATGTCGGAACATTTAAAAGATAATTTGAGACACATAAATGAATTCTGCAAGGCTGATTTTGGATCGTTTTCTGTAAACCGCAGCACTCATCGATTGATGGTTGATTTAGGGTCGGTGAAAAACACTGTCACTGAGAACTCAGAGAGGAGCAGATGTGTCGAGGTCGTCTGCTTCCTTATCTGACTTTTCCCACTGTTCTTCCATCAGTTTAGCAATGGAAATTCAGTGCTTTAAAAGTGGTCCTGAAATTCACCCTAGGACACAATTGGTCCTAAATCAGTTGGCAGCTTTCTTTTGTTTCGCAGCTTGCCTGAAAAAATGCAGATAAGGCTGTTCTCGGTGTGCTAGCATGAGCCGGCCCCCAACCTTCATCAGCATTGGATTTATTATTTTTGCATGATTTACTGACGGAGAAAACTTATGAATGTCTGCCACTGGTACTTGGTAGTAAAAACAGATATGCAAAAGTTGGTTTTATTGCCATTAATATCGTTTGTGGTTGGTGCACGTGTTCAGGTCATCAAAAAAAACCTTGCAATGTTTAATGGGTACTTAACGCAGACCAAAAATGTGCAGTGAGTCCCTTTGAAAGATTGCACTCATTTCGGCATGCCCCTGATCTTTTTTCCCTCACGTTTTTGCACTTTCAGTTTGGCTTTTTTCCTCCCTTGCTCTTCAAGGTACTCTCTCTTTCCTCCTTTCTGTCTCTCTGGCGTTCTTTTGCTCTCTGTGTGTTTGCCAGAGGGAGGTTCACTTCATAGTCTTGGCAGCATTTTGTGTAATAAACTCCGCACTAACGCTGGCTCATAAACAAATAAACCCAGGCGCTCTGCGACGTAATTTCATCAAATCCTCCCCCGTGCTCGTTTTGCTCCCCTCCCGAGCCAGCGAAGTAGGCAGTCTGAGCGAAAGGCTCCCAGTCTTTGTAAACTCTCTTCTGGTGTCTCCCATAATTCTGTGTTTGTGTCTGTGATTCCACTCTCATGTCATGACATCATTCTGAAGGCTTACAGCTCTCGGTGGACAAAAACAGATGGTTGAACTTTGAGCAGGAAAGGAAACAATGCCTCCTTGATGCCTTGTTAGCTTTGGTTATTAAGTTATAGAGGACAGGTAAGGATATAACAGATTGTGGTGGTTTCCTTCAACATTTTTGTTGCAGACTACTAATCCTTTTCTCCTGTTTGATTCTAGGGTTTGAGCTTCCACCTGATACAAGAAAACCATGAAATCCTCCACTTGCAGCACCTGAAAGAGATTTACACAATCAAGACACGATGGAAGAGCCGTACAAAGATTCTGTAGCCGTAGACATGGCAAACCCTCAGGAGGAAGTCTGCAACGGCGGAGCCACCGCTACTGATGCAGTTGGGAAACTCGAAGGAGAGGCCACTCCAATTATTCCAGCCGAGGCATGGAATGTCAACTCCCCGACCATCACGAAGCGATCCCTGTCACCCCTGCTAACACTACAAGCCACCCCGGTGGTGACCCCGGCTGCGGAGTCTCCCAACGGAGTTGCCTTGAAGGTTGCTACAACTGTGCTTCAGCCAATCTGCTTGGGAGAGAGTCCAGTGGTGTTGCCAATCCTTGCTGGCCCAGCTGCCCCTCAAGTTGGACAATCAGGGGCCGCTTCGTACCTAATGACCAGTCAAGGTCCTGTGTCCCTACCTCTGGTCTTGGAGCAACAAGTCCTCCAACATTTGAATCCTCAGTTGCTCCAGCAAACGGCAACTTGTCCTGCCCTGCCGCTGCAGAACAGCATCCTGTGCCAGAATCCTTCTCTTGCTCTTGGAGCACCTCCAGTCCTGGACCAGAAAGGCACAAGTCCAGTGTTGGATACTAGTCTACTGACTCTTCTTCAGAACCCGAACTTTGCAGCAATCTTGCAAGACCTCTTTCCTGGCCAAGGGAACTCTTCTCCAACTTGTCACCCAGTGTCTTCCCCGCAGGTAGACCTTGCCTCTGCATTTCTTCCTCCACCTCCTCCACCTCTCTCGCACCCCTACGGCTCTCCGCTAACCCCACTGGTGCCTCCAGCCACCCTCCTTGTCCCCTATCCCGTTGTGATCCCGCTTCCGGTGCCTCTTCCAATCCCAGTGCCAATCCCAGTCCCCGTCTCCATGTGCAAGGACTCCAAGGTAGAGGTAGACTCTCCTAAACCGGCTTGTACTTCAAGCAAAAGCACACAGACTTCCCCTAGTGACATCTCCCCTCATTTGACGTTAACCAGCAGGGAAATGGCAGTAGTCCAACAACCCTTTCGCTCTTGCTCATCCCCGGTAGTGACAGAGGGAGAAGTCCTAGATTTATCCATAAGGGCGCCTCAACCTTCAATGCACGTTGATGTTCCTCAAGGGATCCAGGCGTTTCAACAAGACAGTGTCCTTGATTTGTCTATACCTAGTATAAGAAAGACATGCATCCAGACTTGTAGCACATATGGGCCGTTGGCCCCGGATAGGGAGAGGGTTTGCCACATAGGGGACGATGTTAGCAGTGGGGCTTTGGCTCTTGGGGTTCTACGTCCGGTAGACTGCACGCCAAAGCTAGATACCAAGCTGCTAAGTGGTTTAGCATCTCTAGAGTTCAGCAGACAGCACAAGTGGGTGGTAGACAGCGGTCACGGGAGCACGGTGGCTGGGGCGGTACATGACTCTGCACTTACCGGAGGCGGCAACATCGAGATCGTCAGCACGTCGCAGACTGCCAAAGTCATCGTGTCGGTCAAAGACGCCATGCCTGCCATATTCTGCAGCAAGCTAAAAGGATTGTCAGGCGTTTCTACAAAGAACTTTTCCATCAAGCGTGATGCCAGTCAAGGGGGCTTCGCTACACTGCCCCGGGTCCCGGGGGATCAGCGAGGAGAATCCAGTGACCCGCTCAAAAAGATCTCTAAAAACAGAGGCATCAAACTGAAGAAAGTAAGCTCCCAGGAGATTCACATACTGCCCATAAAGAAGCAGCGACTGGCAGCGTTTCTGCCCAGAAAATAACACATGCTGCTCTTGCTTTCAAAGTGTGGAGGGAAAACCAAGGACTAAGGTGTAGCTAGATAAATAACTACCGTGAAAAAAGCTGGTCTGAGAAATTTAACCAGGGTATGATGCTAAATGCATTCCTGGCAGAAATAAGTCCTAGAGCTTGTTCTCCAAACTGTCCAGATGATTTAGACTGATGTTGGCCGCCACTGGTCTGACGGCTGGCATTTGATCCACTCATTATAAAGCAATCAGACAAAGTCAACAGGAAAATGCTCCAAGTAAAAGAACCAGCTAAACTGCACTACTACTGATATTCTTTAGCATCAATGCCAGAATCAACTCCCTTCCTATGCATTTTGATTTCGGTCACACGTCCTCATGAATGATTCATTACACGTAATCTGCATTGTCATTAATATGCATGAGATCCGTTTTGAAACCAGGCCAGCTGTCAGTGAGAAACGCAACGTGTAGTACTGACAAATTCTCCTTGCGCTAATACGCTTTCGCTGAATTCTTCCTCTCCTCTCGCTGTTTACACTCTGAGTGCAAGACGTTTCCCATTTTGGGTCCTAATGAACTGTAGAAGGGAACCGTGACCTTTTGCTTCCCTAATCACTGTATTAATCAGTGGGGCATTGGAGCGGAGCATCCTCTTTGAAGAACAGGAGGGGTAAGCGGTTAGCATGGCAGCCTGATAATGACTTGGCAAAGCCCAGACCTCGCTTTCATTAGAGTCTGATGATTGGAGGAAATGGTTGTCAGTAGCAACAAAGCATAGTTTTCATCATCCTCCCTTTGGGGGGCAAAAAGCCTCCCACCGCCAGCCCCAAACCAAATTAAAACTAAATAATCATCAGGGGTTCGTCCCTAACGACAACAAATCTGAGAGAAATGGCTTATTAATGCTGTTTTTATGGCCGTGGGTTCAACTCAATGTCATTTTTTTAGCTTATTGAACACACAAGGAGAATTTCACTTGCAACAGTGTACAGATTTTAATGATCTTTATAACGATACCTTCAGTGTTTTAAATGGTGAACTGCTGACAATGGACGTGAAGTATTTAAAATTAAACATCTATCCCTCAGCAAGCATTAAGATCATTTTTCCTTCTCTGGCAAGCCTGGTTTTCTTTAAACATGTTACTGGTCATATTGTGCAAAATTCATCAGTGCGTGTTATTCCCTGTTTCGTGAAAATGAGAAACTTAGTGGGTGATGTTGGCAAGGTTGCACAAACAGTTGGCTATTATTAAGGCTATTCAGTCACTGTTTTAAGTTACTCTATCTTGCAATTCAATGCCAAGTAACATTACAGGAAAAGAACATAACGATAGAACATTTGAATATGTGGAGACGCGCTTGAGGGTGAACTTGACCTTCAGTCCCAGTCAAAACGCCTCATCAAAAATGTGCTTTGGTGATATTTACAATCCACTGCAAACTCCCCTTTAGGTCTGGCCTCATTCCCACTCTTTTCATGATCAAAAACAAATCTCATGTGCCACCTACCATCTTTCATTAAGAATTTGAATGTGGATTATGAATGCTGAATTAGTTTTTTTTTTTTTTTTTGCTTTTATGTGGCTGGTGGTTTGATTGATAGCATGAGGGTGTGTATTGAACCGCGGGTTTCCACCCTCTCATTAACCTACTGATCATCCCCGCCAGTTTAGTAATCAACTTATTAAAACCCAGCTACAGCTGACAGACGCCAGATCACAAACTGAGTACTGAATCAGATAAATTAGCCCCATGAGCATGTTATTATTTCATGTGTCATCCCACATCAAAAGAAAATACACACACACACACAGTGATACAATAGGTTATTGTAATGTGTCAGTTATATAGCTTTCTTACTAAGATGACTATAAAATTATATTATTATATTTTAAATCTCATTCTCAGTGGTGATTCTTGTTTTATTCTTACTGTGAATTTTTGGTTGACCACAATTACTGTATTTTTTATTATTAGTATTATTTTAATTTTTAATTTAGAGCAGCATTAAATGCTTTACATTTTGTGAATTTGGGTGGAAAACTGTGTTTATGATGAAAATATAACAATGCAAAAAAACTATAACAGTCCTAAATATGCACTACCAATGTTTTTTTTTTGTTTGTTTTTTTTTAACAGAAGTCTCTTCTGTTCACCAAGCCTGCATTTTTTTTTTCAAAATACAGCAAAAATGGTAAAATTCTGAAATATTTTTACTATTTAAAATAACTGCTTTCTATTTCAATATATTTTAAAATGTAATATATATTCCTGTGATTTCAAAACTGATTTTTTAGCATCAGTACTGCAGTCACATGATCCTTCATAAATCATTCTAACATTCTGATTTGCTGCTCAGGAAATATTTATTAATATTATGTTGAAAACAGCAGAGTAGAAATTTGAATAAAATTATTAAAAAAATGTTATAAATAATAAAAAATATTTCTTAAGCAGCAAATCAGCGTATTAGAATGATTTCTGAAGGATCGTGTGACACTGAAGACCGGAGTAATGATGCTGAAAATTGAGATTTGATCACAGGAATAAATTACATTTTAACATATGTTCACATTAAAAACAGTTATTTTAGATAGTAAAAATATTTCAGAAAATTTCTGATGTATTTTGGATGAAATAAATGCAGGCTTGGTGAGCAGAAGAGAATTCTTTAAAAACACTGAAAATTTTACTGTTCAAAAACTTGACTGATAGTGTAGGTTTAATTTTCTTTCAGCAAAATCTTATCAAAAGTTCTTTTGGCTTTTATTTCTTTTTGATTTTTGTGCGGTGTGACTTACTGGCATGTCCTTGACATGTTTTGTGAAATTTACCCAAAATATCCTTTGAACAACATGAGTAAACTCAGTAAATCAAACTTCATGCAAGTTCACCCCAAGCCTAAAATCATCTCCACAGCCAAACTACCAGCTATTAGCATTTATAAAATGCAGTATTTAGTTCTGTACCAGTGATGAATTGGCTCAGATGAAAAGCGACTTGTTTCATGCCACTTTCAACAGAACTGAAATGAGATTCTAGACACCCCATCAGAGAAGAGTCCACAGAAAGAAAAATGAGCGAGGCAGGATTTATTTGACATGTCAGTATGAAATGTGCCGTCTCGTGTTTGCGTGTTTGTTTATTGGAATTCCTGCCGAGGGAAAAATCAGGAAGGCGTCTTTTATAGTTCACATTGAGCCAGGAAGGATTTTCATGTAGAACTGAATGAACTTTCTTTTGACAGATTTCTTCCGTTTTCACAGTACCAAATACATTTGATGAACTGCTGTGCAATTTTACTCGTTTTTTCATGTCAGTACTGAAGTGTTTTTAACTCTAAAGCCTCTAAATGTCCTTCCTCAGTTTTTGTCTCTATCTATATCTAAACATTCTTAAACCAAGATGTATTTACTTGAAAAGCATCTTATTTTCAGAAAATTAATATACATTGCTTCCCAAAAGTTTGGGATCAGTAAGACTTGTAATGTTTTTTAAAAAAAAGTCTCTTACGCTCATCAAGGCTGCATTTATGTGATCAAAAATACAGAAAAAAACAGTAATATTGCAAAATGCTTTTATAATATAAAATACTGGTTTTTATATTAATATGCTTTAAACTATAATATATTCCTGTGATCAAAACTTAAAATCTCAAAATTCATCCTTTGAAAGGCTCTTTAAAATCAGACTTTGCATTACCATGGAAAATGTAGATCAAAATCATATTACAAAATGTTTTCATTCATGAATTATAAAAATTTAAGTCTGGATAGTGCATTTTTATGTCTGTGTTCAAAGGTTAAAAGGTTAAAATAGAAAGGTTTTCTAACAATATACACTACTGTTCAAAAGTTTGGGGTTGGTAAATTATTTTTTTTTTTTTTTTTTTTTGGAAAGAAATTAACACTTTTATTGACCAAGGATGTGTTAAATTGATAAAAAAGTGATAGCATAGATTTACATTGTTAGAAAAGATTCATATTTGGAGTAAATGCTGTTCTTTTTAAACTTCTTGTTCATCAGAATCCTGAAAAAAAAGAATCACAGGTTCCAAAAAAATATTTGCAACATTGATAATTCCAATAATAAATCAGCATATTAGAATAATTTCTGAAGGAGCATGTGACACCTAAGACTGGAGTAACAGCAAATGAAAATTCAACTTTGTATCATGGGAATAAATTATATTTTGAAGTATATTAAAAGAAAAACCAGTTTTTTATATTGTAATAACATTTTACAATATTACAGATTTTTTTCTGTATTTTTGATCAAATAAATGCAGCCTTGATGAGCATAAGAGACGTTTTTAAAAACATTACAAGTCTAACTGATCTCAAACTTTTGAGCAAAATCGAGCGACTTCATGCTTAAGAAACAAGTGATTTGCCAATGGAGTAAGAAAAAAATACTTTTCTCTTTAAATAAGTAC
>NC_066891.1:2270666-2408166 GCF_022985175.1 Labeo rohita | reverse complement strand
AATATAGTAAATAAATTACAATGTTAATATAATGTTATATATTTTTTTTATATTAAACAATTTATTTAAATTAATGCTGTCAAATGATTAATCTTATGCAAAATAAGTTTTTGTTTACATAATGAGTGTGTATATATATTTATTATGTGTATATATAACTACACACACAATACTTTATGTAATATTTATATATTAGTGCTGTCAAATCGATTAATTGCGAATAAGCTAATACAGTCAAGGCGATCTTTTTAAATACCATATATATAGTATTTATTATTATTTTATAGTAAATGAACTTTATAATTTTAATATTACACTTTTATTTAAATGTTAATTTTTGAGTACCTTTTAGGTTATATCATTTAAACAACTAAAAATATTGGTATTTATCACAAAAACATTGTGGATCTCAGTTAGCATGCACATTATTCTATACTAGCTATTATACTATAATAATACTATCATTTAAACTGCAAAATAAGAGTCAAGTTAGCCACTTAAAAGAGCATTCAGCAGCAAGCAAATATTAAAAATATATTTTAATATTTATATATAATTTTATATTCTAATTAAATATTTGTATTTTAAAACTACATAATATTATAGTAAATACATTTTAATATTAATATAATATTATAGTAAAAATATACAATTCATTTAAGTTAGTGCTGTCAAACAATTAATCACGATTAATCGCATCTGAAAAGTTATTGTTTACATAATATGTGTGGGTACTGTGTATATTTATTATGTATATATAAATACACACACATGCATGTATATATTTAAGAAAAATGTTATGTTTATATATGAAAAATATTTATGTATAAAAATACCAAATCATAAACAATGAAAAGCGATTCGTAATTTAAACTGCAAAATAAGTTATCTTTAAAAAAAAAAAGTAGTCAGCTGCAAGTAAATGTTAAATATGTTTCAAATAAATAAATGTTTTTCATTTAAAATTTGTTAATTTATTATTTCATAGTGCATAGTGTTTAATTTTATTATTTTACATTTATTTAAATACATTTTAATGCATTCAGTACCTTCCAGAACTAAATATATTAGTAGTATTTACTTGGCATTTATAACAAAAACATTAAGAAAATGGAGCAGAAAATATTTATATTAAACATTATTTCATGAATAATAATAAATAATATTATTTATTGATAATATTAATAATATTAATAAAGAATATTTTTAAAATTTTTGAGAAAAAAAAAATCTGTTTATGCGTTTGACAAACGTGACTTGCGTTGCATTTAATTTTTTTTTTGCATTTGCTGGGAATCGAAAGCCATGTTCTATATGTGAGTTTCTGCACAATAAAAGCAGTGTAAAAGCAGTCACAATATTTTAATGCTAGCACTAAAGAAAGACGTTATTTTAGCAGCGCTCCTCAACACGGCCGCAGCTGTGAGTCTGTCCAGACGGAGTGTGTGTGTGTTTGCAGATGAACGTGAATCTCGGCGGTCAAGTCTAAACACAGATGATACATGTTCCCGCTCTCCCTCCCCGTCCTCCCTCACGCCGCGCTTGATTTACAGGCAGATATAAAAGCGCAGAGAGCGCGTGAAGGTCGTGCGCTAAATCACTGACGTGTTTTCTGAAGAGTTCTGCGTGCGGAGCCAGTGCCGTCGGGTCCGCGTCCCGCACGAACTGCATCACTTCCTCTATGGACCAGGAAGACGGACTCCTGCCGGGGGTTCTGGGAAGGTCGCGGTCCGCCGCCGCCGCCGTCTCGGGACCCGTGGTAGAGCTGGCGACTGGAAAGAGAAAGAGATGCGTTTGATCTGCAGCTAACGTGATTATAATAATGCGCTTTCTTCATTCGGTCTCTCAGTCTTTGTTGTTTTCTGTCTCCTGTCGGGTTCATGAGGATCTGAAAGTTGTCTGTGAGAGTTACTCTTAAGGTCTTACCGTGAAAAACAAGATTTGTTCTTCTGAAATTGTTTCATATACTACACAGTAGGCTGAAAACATATACTAAAGTGTTAACTTGTCAACACTAACATGTATTAAATAAGCATGTGTTAATGTCTATTTTGTATGATCCAGTGATTGAAATGCTTTACAAATAAAACTATTAATTAAAATGATTATTATTTACATAAAATAGACATTTGAAACCATAACGAAAATATATATATATTTTTTTTGACAATTTAAAAAATATTTTATAATTTATAATAAATTGTATACTTTTATATTATTTTTTAAAATAAATGTGTAATATTAAATGTACTTAATACCTTTCAGATTATATTAAATTAAATTAAAATCTGAGCAGTACCTGGTATTTAAGACAAAAACATAAAACATTAATGTGCACATAAATGTATACTAAATACTAAAATAATTAAATATAATAATAAAAGATTTTAAATCAATATTTCAATAATTTTTCTGATGACAATACTTGCATGATATGCAGTTAAATTACTTTTTTTTTTAATTATTTCATTGTTTAGTAATTAATCTAATTTTATAAATAAAAAATATATTATATATATATATATATATATATATATATATTTTACATTTATTTTTTATTTACATAAAAAAGCAAAATAAATTGTATATTAATTAAAAGCTTTAGCTTTATTTCTCATTTTCTCATAAAACTGAAATACAAATTAATAAAACAAATTAATAAAACTTTAACTGAAATTAAAATGGTAAATTAATTATTTCAGGCTTTATTAATTATTTTAATTTTATAAATAAAATATATATAATATATTATATATATATATATATATATAAAATTTTTTTTTTTTTATTTCATTTTTATTTACAATAAAAAAGCTAAAAAAAAATATCACAATGTTTAAACTAATTTAAAAAAAACAAAACTATAAGTTTTTGACTCTTAATTCTAATGACAACTGATTTGTAAATATAAGGGTCTCCAATGGGGTTATTATAGTTAACTAAAACTAAATACTAACTCATAAAAACCTTTTTTTGTTACTCAGTTTTATTTTAGCTTTATTTGTTTTTTGCTTTATTTTTATTTAACTTTTATTTTCATAGTTGATTTACTAAATTAAAATATAAATTAATAAAACCATATAAAAAATAAAAATTACAAAAACACAACAAAATTACTAAAACTTTAACTGAAATTAAAATGGAAACCAAAAATATAAAATTGAAATATTCAAATAGTTGCCTGATATGTAGTTAAATTACATCTTTAATTTTTTCTGTATTTTTGATTTCATGGTTTAGTAATTAATTTTAGTAATATTTTTTTTAATTTCATTTTTATTTACAATAAAAAAAGCAAAAGATTGACAATGTGTAAACTAAATTATTAAAATATTGTTTTCATTTAATTTTTATGTACAATAAAAAGCTAAAGATTCATATTCATACATTCATATTGTTTAAACCAATAAAAAAAACTATCGTTTTTGACCCTTAATTCTAATGACAGCTGATTTGTAATTATAAGGGTCTGCAACAGGGTTATTATAATTAACTGAAACTAAACCTTAACCCATAAAAACCTTTTTTGTTACTCAGTTTTATTGTAGCTTTATTTCTCATTTTCATAGTTGATTTATCATTTTCATAGTTGATATATAAAATCACAAAAACTAAAACTTTAGTTGAAATTAAAATGGAAACGAAAACATAAAAATGAAACATTCAAATAGTTGCAGTTAAATTAGAATTAAAATTTTCTGTATTTTTAATCTTTTTATTTAGTAATTAATTTAATTTTATAAACAATTAAAATATTGTTTCCATTTAATTTTTATTTACCATAAAAAGGGAAAAGATTCAACGTTTAAACTAATAATAAAAAAAAAAACAATAGTTTTGACTGTTAATTCTAATGACAGCTGATTTATAATTATAAGGGTCTGCAACATGGATATAATTAATTGAAACTAAAACCCATAAAAACCTTTTTTGTTACTCAGTTTTATTTTAGCTTTATTTCTCATTTTTACAGTTGATTTACTAAATTAAAACTAAAATATAAATTAATAAAACTATATAAAATAAAAATAAAATCACAAAACAAACAAAATTACTAAAACTAACTGAAATTAAAATGAAAACAGAAAATATAAAAATAAATCATTCAAATTTATGAATAAAAACTCTAACAGTATCTGCATGATACTCACCTTCCACTCGTCTGTGTGTCTGTGTGGGGGGGTTGGAAGCCTGTCGCCGTAAAGGTGGGCCGTTGCCATGGTAATACGGGCTGCTGGGTGGTGACTGGTAATCTGAGGTGCTTCTCAATGTCTGTGGGCGGGGCGTCATGGAATTGGAGGCGGAGTCCATGAAGCGCTGCTCCTTCATTAATCCATTCTCCTCTGGAGGAAGAGTCTCCGCTACACACACACACACACACACACACACCATAATTCTTGAGATTAATAAATGAAGCATGTAATTAATCTTAAAAGTTAATGCTATAAAGCCTTGGGCTACTGTACCTTCTGACGGGTGTGTGTCTGTGTGCAGGAGTTTTGGGGAGAGAGGAGCACAGTACGGCGGAGAGTCTCTGGAGATCCGCTTCATGCCTCTGTTCAGAGACGGACCGTCTGACAACATCTCCTCTTTAACTACACAAAAATAATATCCAAATTAATTTACTCACACCCATGTTGTTCTAAATCTGTCTGATTTACTTCTGTGGAACACAAAAGAGTTTAAAAGCTTGTCACCAGTGTTATTTTAGTATTATTTACATACCAGTTTAATATTTATACTATTACATTAGTGTAATATTAATATTTTGGATAAGCTTTTTTCATATTTTCCATTTTCATTTTAGTCATTTTATTTGCTTTTGTCAGTATTAGTAGCTTAAGTTGTATTTCCAGTACATACTTGTATAGAATTTATTAATATTCTGAATTGCCTTTTATTTTGATCTCATCAGATTTTATTTGAATTAATATGCTAATTAAATTTTTTAATGTGCTTTTGTCATTTTTGTTTTTAGTATTCCATTTACACAACTATAATATTAATACTTTTTATTTTCAATTTTCACTTAGTGAATTAGGGTTTATTGTTATATTTTAAGTTTAAATTTTAATGGTAGTTAATTTCATAATTCACTTTTATTTTATTTTATTTATTTATTTATTATTTTAATATTTTATTAATATGATTAATTTTGTTATAAATATTTAGAAATGCTATTTTATATTTTACGTTTTAGTAATTTTGTCATTTTCATTACTTTTTAGTTTTATTTACAGTATATACTATTGTAGTATTTATGAATATTTTGTATTGGCTTTTATTTTTTAACTTATCAGATTTCATTTTAATTTTTTGTATAAAATTAGATTTCTTTACAATTTTGATAATTTTTTAATGTGCTTTTGTCACTTTGAATTGGTTATTTTATGCCATTTTGTATATTTTATTTTCTAAATTTGTTTTTTTAGTAATTTTGTTATGCACTTGCCATTTTTATTAGTTTTTAGTTTTATTTTCATATATATATACTGGCTTTTATTTTTTAACCTATCAACTAGATTTCATTATAATTTTAGTAAAATTAGATTTCATTAAAATTTTGGTAATTTTTTTAATGTGAATTTTATTTTATTTTAAGCATTCATTTTAATTTTATTTTTATGTTCAGTATTTTTGCTATATTTATGTCATTTTTATTAGTTTTTAGCACTATTTATTTTATACTATTACAGTATGTATTAATATTTTGAATTAGCTTTTATATTAATTTTTTCAGTTTAACTGTAGTTTTAGTAATTTTATTTTTTTGTAGTTAGTTTTTTTTTAGTAATTAGATTTTTTTGTATTACTTATATACTGTTATAACATTTATGAACCTACTTTTCTTGTTATATTTTCAGTTTTCACTTTAATTGCAATCTAGTTATTTTATTAATATTTAATCATTTATTTTTAATAATAAATTATTTTAACTGTTCAATTTAACTGTTTTGAAGCAATCTAAGGCTGAGTAAATGAAGAAATAATTTTTTTTTGCTAAATTATTCCTTCAACATAAACATTTCAAAAATGAATTTCAAGTGACTCATCCCAGCATCAGAATAGCAGACGATCTTGTGGCCAGTCTGAGCCCATAAATGTACCTGATTTAGCGCGGTCGTAGGTGTTGTGTGGACTGAACGGTTGACTGCTGAACAGATTATCACACTGCAGGTGTCGACACACCCGCTCCAGGAAGCGCAACACGAACCCGGCGCTCGACGCTGATGGCAGCTTTACCAACCGCTTCCCACCATCTGTTCGGACTACAGAGACAAACAAAACAACACTTCACTATTCTGAGTCTTTTCAGATCATATTTTATCAGTTTTATTGTTAAATAAACTGCTTGCCCGTACCTCTGACCACCTCTCCCGTGCCGCCTTGGCTTTGCAGGCATCCCAGAAGTACTTTGGGCTGGTACGCACAGTCCAGACAGGCCTGAACCGTCTGCTGCAGAACCAGATTCACCGCCTCTGGCCCGAAGTGATCCGGCAGTCTCTGAACCTGCTTACGGTCCAGATGTGGGCCGCAGTTCCCGTGTTTGTTCACGTACACGCACACTGATGCAAACAGACAGGACAGGCAGGTGTAAACACTACAGTACAGAAACACTATGACAGAATGCATTAAAACAGATCCGAATGGATTATTGAGTTAATGTAGTCTTATCACAGTGGATATATTGTCTGATTATTATGGTCATACAGTCTGATAATTGCGGATATGTAGTCTGATTTCTGCAGTTACTGTATATAGTCTACTTATTGTTACACAGTCTGATAATTGTGGTTATATAGTCTGATTACTGCAGTTAATGTATATAGTGTACTTACTGTAGTTATACGATCTGACAATTGTCATATTGTTTAATTTACTGTAGTTATAATGTCTGATTATTGTGCTTATATATTCTGATCATAGTGGTTATACAATCTGATTATTATGCTCACACGGTCTGATAATTTTGGTTACATAGTTTGATTTCTGCAGTTACTGTATATGGTCTACTTGTTATGGTTATACTGTCTGATAATTGCAGTTATATAGTCTGATTACTGTAGTTATAATGTCTGATTATTGTGGTTATGTAGTCTGATCAAAGTGGTTATACAGTTTGATAATTGTGATTACATAGTCTGATTACTGCAGTTAATGTATATAGTGTACTTATTGTGGTTATATGGTCTGATAATTGTCATTATATAGTGTAATTACTGAAATTAAAACATTTGATTATTGTGCTTATATATTCTGATCATAGTGGTTATACAGTGTGATTATTATGATTATACAGTCTGACAATTGTGTTTTTATAGTCTGATTACTGCAGTTAATGTACATAATCTAATTATTGTGGTTATACAGTCTGATAATTGTGATTTTATAGTCTGATTACTGTAGTTAGAACATCTGATTATTGTGCGCATATATTTTGATCATAGTTGTTGGGTAGTCTGATTATTATGGTCTATGTAACCACAATCAAAATTGTGGTTACATAGTCTGAATATGGCAGTTACTGTGTATAGTCTTTTTATGGTTACACAGTCTGATAATTGTGGTTACATATTGTAATTACTGCAGTTGATGTATATAGTCTTCTTATCATGGTTATATGGTCTGATAATTGTGGTTATATAGTCTGATTATTGTAGTTTTAATGTCTGAATATTGTGCTTATGTGTTTTTAGTGGTTATATAGTCTGATTATAATGGTCTAAAAATTGTGATTACAGTCTGATTACTGCAGTTACTATATATAGTCTACTTATGATTATATAGTCTGACAAATATGCTTAAAGTCTGATTATTATGTTAATTTAGTCTGATCATAGTATTGTCTGATTATTGTGGTTTTTAGTCTGATAACTGTGGTAATATAATCTGATCATCATGGTTATGTTGTCTGTTTACTGTGATTATGTAATCTGATTACTAAAGTTATATATTCTGTGTGTGGTTATATAGTCTGATTATTGTGGTTATTCAGTCTGATAACTGGTAGTATAATCTGATCATTTTTATATAGTCTGATTATTGTGGTAGATAACTGTCATTAACTGTCATCCTGTCTATGTTGTCTCATTATTTTGGTTATGTAGTCTGATTATTGGTTCCTATGGTCAGATAATTGTGGTATTGTGGTCTGATTACTTAACTTCTGTAGTCTTCTTATGGTTACATAGACTGATTATTGTGTTAAGTAACTTCTGGTAATATAATCTGATCATTGTGGTTTAGTAGTCTGATTTTTAATGATTATTCATTGTCATTATACAGTCTAAATATTGTAGTTATGTAGTCTAAATACAGTGATCTGATTTCCTCTCTTTTGTAGCATACTAGCAGTTATATCTGTAAATGAGCTCATTTTAATACCAGTAGACACCACAGATGAGGGGGATCCCAGAGGAGAGAGTCCATCGCTGGGCATCTGAGTCATGGGCACCCTGGAGTCTGAGCTGGCTGCTATAGACATGGTGCTCTTGAGCAGTCTGGGCTTCCTCTGAGGAACAAAAACACAATCTGCTTAAGTATTTTGCCAAATTACACCCTCCACAACCTTATCACATGTGACAGTTCCTTATAAATCCACACAGAAGTCCTTTAATGCTACCTTGCTGCCCGGTTTAGGTCCCCTCTTCTTGTATGAATGCAGGGAATGCTGGGAGATGGGTGTGGTTTGGGGCGTGGCTTCTCCTTGATCTTCTGTGTCTTGGCCTGCAGTGGAAGCGGCCAGGGCTTTCAGCAGCGCTATGGTCTCGCTTTTCGGCCGCCGTCCCCTGATGCCCTTCCGCACGGGGAGTTGAGGAAGAGGAGTCGGTAGACGGTAAGGAGATGGCATGGTGCGCCGGGGTGGTTTGGGGATAGAAGAAGAGGACGAGGAGGAGGAAGGCGTAGGACCCGGTTTTGGAACAGTGACTGCAAAAATGGAAAAAGTAAAGGAAAATTTAAATAATAATAAAAGAATGCTTATGTAGTCTGATCATAGCCATTATGTAGTCTGATTATTGTTGTTATATAATCTGATTATTGTGGTTACACAGTCTGATAATTATGATTACATAGTCTGATCATAGTAGTTATACAGTTTGATTATTGTGGTTACATAATTTGATTACTGCAGTTATATAGTCCACTTATTATGGTTATACAGTCTGATTATTGCGATTATATAGTCTGATTATTGGGTTTATGTAGTATGATCATAGTAGTTAAATAATTTGGTTATTGTGGTTACATAATCTGATTACTGAAGTTACTATATATAGTCCACTTATGTTTATTTATTCTTATTACTTCAGTAACTATATATAGTATACTTATTATGGTTATACACTCTGATTATTGGGGTTATGTAGTATGATCATAGTTATATAGTTTAATTATTGTGGTTACATAGATTACTGCAGTTACAATACATATTTTACTTATGGCTATATAGTCTGATTATTGGTTTTAAAGTCATTTTATGTAAAGCATTTGGAATTACCATTGTGTATGAAATGTGCTATATAAATAAACTTGCCTTGCCTTGATTACTACAGTAACTATATATAGACTACTTATGATGGTTATATAGTCTGATTATTGCGGTTATGTAGTCTGATCATAGTAGTTATATAGTTTGATTATCATCGTAACAATTCGACTACTGCAGTTACATAGTCTAATTATGGTTATATTGTCTGATTATTAGAGTAATTATATATAGTCTATTTATGGTTATATAGTCTTATTGTAGTTATGTAGTCTGATTATAATAGATATATAGTTTGATTATTGTGGTAACAATCTGATTACTGCAGTTACTATATATAGTCTACTTATGGTTATACCGTCTGATTGTTGTGGTTATATAGTCTGAGTACTGGAGTAACTATATATAGTCTACTTAGGTTATATATCTGATTATTGTGGTTACATAGTCTGATTACTGCAGTAACTATATATATACTACTTATGGTTATATAGTCTGATTAATGTGGTTATATAGTCTGATTACTGCAGTAGCTATATATAATATACTCATGGTTGTATGGTCTGATTATTTTTTGATTATTGTGGTTACATAATCTGTGTATAGTCTACTTATGATTATATAGTCTGATTATTGTGGTTATATAGTCTGATCACTACAGTTACTATACATTGTCTACTTATGATTATATAGTCTGATTACTGTGGTTATACAGTCTGCTTACTACAATAACTATATATAGTATACTTATGGTTATATAGTCTGATTATTGTGGCTATATAGTCTGATTACTGGAGTAACTATATATAGTCTACTTAGGTTATATAATTGATTAGTGTGGTTACATAGTCTGATTACTGCAGTGACTATATATAGTCTACTTGTTATGGTTATATAGTCTGATTACTGCAGTAGTTATATATAATCTACTTATGGTTATGTAGATTATTGTGATTACCGCAAAAGTCTGATTACTGCAGTTACTGTATAAAGTCAACTTATTTTAATTTACAGTCTGACTGTTGTGGTTATATTGTCTGATTATTGGGTCTTATGGTCTGTGATTGTTTTTATAGTCTGACTACTAAAGTTCTATAGTCTACAGGTTGATTATGGTGGCTCTGATTGTTTCATGAATCTGTCACAATGTAACAAATACAAAGATACTGTTAATGCATGTTTTACATTTTAATGTTGCTGTTTCTTTGATATTTATTGCTAGAAAACAGGGCTGATGTTCCACATTTTAGTAACAAGTGTTGCAAAAACTGCAAATAAAATGCCTGCATTTAAAATGAATATAACATTCAGAACAGCTCATAAAATATTTGGTAAGGCCTCCATTCGTTAAATACACAGAAGCCCTATTTTGTAGTGTATCTGTGGAAAGTACCTGACCAAACACACATACACACACTTACATCTAAACACATCCCGTCCTTTAACACACAGTAAGTGTGTCAGTGTGTGGCTGTGGATATGAGTGTATGTTTACCCTAAATAACTCCAGTATAACTAAATTAGAGGGAGCACGGGAGAAAAAAGCCCTTAAAGAGTTCGCCAGAGATCTGAAACACTTGTACTCAAGCATATGGCAGCGATCACACAGACAGGCTTGAGTTTCAACATGACCCACTACCCTACACTACAACAACACCAAAAAAACAAGTTAAAAACATTACTACTGTAATTGATTGCAGTGATCAAAGCCGAATTTTCAGCATCATTACTCCAGTCTTTAACTATCACATGATCCTTCAGAAATCATTCTAATATGCTGATTTGCTCAAGAAACTTTTCTGATTATTATCAATATTGAAAACAGTTGTGCTGCCCAGTATTTTTGTGGAATCTGTGATACATTCAGGTTCAAAAGAACAGTATTTATTTAAAACTTAAAATCTTTTGTATCATTATAAATGTCTTTACTGTCACTTCCAATCAATTTAATGCATCCTTGATGTTTAACAGTATTAAAAAACATTAAAATGTTGGTTTGTCTGATTTGTGTGGGTTTCAGTTAAACGCTTTTCTCTACTTGTTGGTCTTTACTGTAAACACTCTCACCACTTTCCTCTCCGCCTGTCCCGTTTCTCTTGTTGTTGTTCGTTTTTTCTCACAGATGTGTGTTTTCTAAGTGTGCGATTTGTTTATTTTCACACAAACTCTCGAATCCCTCCTGACCCATGCGGCTCGCTTGCTAATTATCTCATTTACGCATAATTACTTGGATGGGCTACAAAAAAACAAACAGCGCAGGTCATTCCATATTATCCGGATCCAAAACAAATCCTTTAAACAAATGTCCGTAATTCGCAACACAACATGCGGCGCGGAATTACAAACACTGCAACACGAGAGCCGGAGGTTTGTATAATTTAGGAAAAATTTCCTGCAAACTCAAAATGAATTCCAGCTGTGGCCGAATGAGCATTAATGCAAACGCGTATATCATCATCTAAAGCTCAGAATGACTCCATTTAAAACACCAGATCTGGATTACATCCCAGCTAATTCATGAATTCAGGTATGTTTTATTTTACAGAGCATTAGAAGATCATTCTGGATTCTGTTCGGTCAAAGTAACTGTTTTCTAAAACCTGTCATTATTTTCGAGAGCCATTCTTAACTTGCAACTCTTGATATATATACTGCATATAATATCCTTGTTAATACGTAGATTGCTAGTATGCTATTTTTAAGGTCCACGTGTGCAATTGAAAAGATTAAATACGGATCGCAGGCCTGAAAACCCGGGCATCCGTGCTTTACTCAATACAGCTAGCAGCAGTCGCTATTATGATAATTAATTATTCTTAGTTAGTCCTAATTAAATCATTAGAATTCAGAGTGAGATTGTTCACAGCAGTGAAGGCGGGGTCATTGTGCGGGTCGTCATGACAGCGGGAATGATTGACAGCTGAACTGTTTTGTTATTGTTACTAAAACCATTTAAAAACACGTTTGTTAGTTAAAATAAAGCTGAAATAAAGTAAAATATAAATATATGCTTAAGCTTAAATGAAAATTAGAAATGCTGACTTGGCCATTACCCAAAATAAAATATGTATCATTTGAAGTAAAAAAAAAAAATGTATATATATATATATATATATATATATATATATATATATATATATGTATAAATAATAATAATAACACAAAATAAAATGACTACAATGTAAACTACAAATAAAAACTGAAAATATAAAAATAAAAGCATCAACTTCTTTAAGCTAAATTACTAAAATGACCAAAACTAAAATAGAAATATATTTTTAAAAAATCATAAAAATGACAAAATCATAAAACTGAATTATTTAAATTTAAACTAAAATGAAAATAAAATATAGGAAAATAATTCAAAATTGTAATAAATATTGTAATAGTAAATAATAACACATTAAATAATTATTTTTTTCTTAGGAAATAATCACTCTTTGAACTGTTTTGTTATTGTAACTAAAACCATTTAAAAACACTTTTGTTAGTCAAAATAAAGCTGAAATAAAGTAAAATATAAATATAAGCTTAAGCTTAAAGGAAAATTAGAAATGTTCACTTGGCCATTAACCGAAATAAAATATGTATCATTTGAAGTTAAACAAAATTATAAAAATGACAAAATCATAAAACAGAATTATTCAAACTAAAATAAAAATAAAATATATGAAAATAATTCAAAACTGTAATAAATATTGTAATTGTAAATAATAACACATTAAATGATCCTTCTTCTATTTCTTAGGAAATAATCACTGGAAATAGTACTCACTGTTTTGTTATTGTAACTAAAACGATTTAAAATATATATTATTTGAAGTTCAACTGAAAAAAACAAACATATATATATATATATATATTTTATATATTTATATATATATATATATATTTTTTTTTTTTATGTATTTATTTATATATATATATATATATATATATATATATATAAAATAAAATAATCACTCTTTATTTTTAATCTAGCAAGCCTGAAGAGGTTTGAGTCTACATACATTACAGTAGAACTAAATTAAGATGCATGAGTTTTAAAAGCTAAAATTGCAAAGAGACACTTGAAAAAATAGGTAAAAGAAATACACAGCCTTGATTTAGACCAAAGGAAAAGTGCTTTCATCTCAGAAAAGCTTCCTCACACAGCGGTCATGTGATTCCTGAGGGTATTTTATAAGTGAACTGTGGAGTTTCAGAGAGCTGTAGCGCCACCTGCTGCTCACACAAGCTACTATTTAATTACCTTTATTTTATAGGGCAGTGGAGAGCACAGGAGTTGTTTTAGTATTATTTATAAGCTACAATAGTATTTGCAATATTTAGAACTAGCTTTCATTTTTGTTTTTAATTTTTTTACTTTTTAGTACTTTTATGTGCTTTTGTACTTTTGTTGTAGTGTTTTTTTAATAATATATCAATTTATCTTTTTTCCCATTTCAGTTCTATCAGTGTAACACTTCCAATTTACATTTTTCACCTAAAATTTATATTTCCTTTTATTTCAGCTTTATTTTATTTCCAAAATTATTACTGCATTTACCCCTTTTTAATAATTAAAAAAATGAGACTTTTTTTGAGATTGCAGATTACACATGAACCACACCGAAACACTATGATGAAGAGATATTGATCATTTCAATATTAAATAATTTCAATTTTAAAAATATAGTTTTGTATAAATGTTCTAACATATCATCTGAAATTTAAGAATTACCAGTATTTACCCTATTGAAATGATAAATGAATGGAATTTCATTTCCTCTGAATTTGTTTTTGTAATTTTTATCATTTTTTTTATATATATATATATATATATTTCTTTATTTCAGTTTTAGCTTTAGTTATTTTAGATAAATTAAATCAAAATAATAAATGTAACTAGTTGAAATAATATCACTGAGATACTACTAGTTTTATTAGTTTTTATTTTTAGATTTTTTGTTTTAATTGCAGTATTTTTAAAAAAAAATATTATTTTTTTTGTTATTGTATAGTTTTTATTAATTTTATATACATGTTTTGTTCTGTTGTTTTTTCTTCATTTTTATTATCATTATTATTTTTTTTTTACATTTATTGTATCGTTTTTTATGTCAGTTTTAGTTTTAGTTATTTTAGTACATCAAGCTAAACTAAATGAAAATAAGAAATAATATCACTGAGATACTACTAGTTTTATTAGTTTTTATTTTTATATTTTTTGTTTTAATTGCAGTATTTGTTTTTCATTTTTATTGTTTCTTTTTGTTATTGTATAGTTTTTATTAATTTTATATCATTTTTTTGTTCTGTTGTTTTTTCTTCATTTTTATAATATAATTTTTTTTACATTTATTGTATTGTTTTTACTAATTTTTATTTCAGTTTTAGGTTTAGTTATTTTAGCACATCAAGCTAAACTAAATCAAAATAAGATATGTAACTAGCTGAAATAATATCACCGAGATACTACTAGTTTTATTAGTTTTTATTTTTATAGTTTTTATTTTAATTGCAGTATTTTTTTTTCATTTTTATTATTTTTTGTTATTGTATAGCTTTTATTAATTTTATATCATTTTTTTGTTCTGTTGTTTTTCCTTCATTTTTATTATACATATTTTTTTACATTATTTTATCATTTTTACTCATTTTCATTTTAGTTAAAGCTAAACTAAATGAAAATAAGAAATGTAACTAGCTGAAATAATATCACTGAGATACTACTAGTTTTATTAATTTTTAGTTTATAGGTTTTTATATTTTCTGTTTTAATTCCATTTTTTTTTTCATTTTTATTATTTTTTATTGTACAGCTTTAATTAATTTTATTTACATTTTTGCTGTAGTTATTTTATTACATCAAGCTAAACTAAGAGAAAATTAGAAATGCAACTAGTGAAAGTTTATTTAATGTTATTTAATGTTTTTTTTAAAATGTTTTGATGCTTTATTTATTTAAATTTTATTTAACCATTTTATTTTATTGTAACATAATACATTTAGTAAGTAAATTTTACAAAGAACAAAGTGACATTGTTTTATGTTTTTATTTTGAGTTAACTATAATAGCCCTGCTTCTTGTCTTGATTATAGCTCTAGGATCATTCAGCGATTCTGAATTGATCACTCACTGCTGTTTCCGGGCGGCTGCAGGCTGTGTTTGGTGACGGCGCACCAGCCCACGGGGAAGATGTCCCTGGAGTCATAGCGGCACCAGTAATCGAACGCCCCCCTCCAGCCGTCAAACATCACAAACACCTCTTCCCCCTTCACCTCGCCGATGGTGGCCGGACAGATCAGATACGGGTTCTTCTTGTCCACGGCCTCCAGTTTCATGCCGGGCTTGAAGGCGTTCTGGGGCGGCCGCAGCGGCTCCTGATGGAATTACAGAACATCAGTGTTACGAAAACCTTTTAATGTGATTGCATGATGTAACGCTGTCATCCGCGTAAATTAATTCTCTCTCCGAGGAGGTTCAGCACCTTTTTAAACGCCGTGGCAGGTGCTATTTCAGCTCCATTAAGGGTCCTCAGGAGAAACATGGGCCACGACGAGGCGTTCATCCTGAATCCTGACAAAAGGAGGAGGAGAGAGATGCAATTATTATCTGTCATTCTGCTCGCATCTGATTATATTCATCTCAATCAACAGACAAAGCAGAAGACGGGAAACCAGCAAACAGGAAGCCGAAGGCAGGTAAATTTAGAGATGATGTCATTTCCTGCAGCAGAACGATATTATAATTAGCTAACCGTAAAACCAAAAATACCAAAAAAAAAAAAAAAAAAAAAATTTAAAATAAGTGTAAAAATCAAATAAAATATGAAAAAATGTGCTTGTTTTTATTTCAGTAAGTGATGAAGCCAAAATTTCTCATTTTTATTTAGTTTATATATATATATATATATATATATATATATATATAATATTAATAATATTATATTAAATATTAATAAATACTAATTAAAACTGAAAGAAGCTGAAAGTAGGTGACATTAGAGAAAAGAGCTGTTATTGTTAACTAAAACTAAATGTAGTAAAAAAAAATAACATTTACATTACTTGAAATAAAATAAACATTAACAGGAATAAAACATAAAAACAAAACTTTTGTCTTGTTTAAGATGAATACTAAAATCCTAAATAATTTAAAAATCAATTTTTCTTCATCATTTAGTTTTACTTGTAAAACTGAAAGTAAAACTGAAACAAATATAAATATAAACTAAATAAAGATTTTTAAAAACTGTCAGAAATGACTAAAACTAAAATTGCATAACTGTAATTAAAAATGTAAATCTTGAAGTGCTACAATTACTACAAGTAAAACTGAAATAAATATAAATAAAAACTAAATAAACATTTAAAAAAACTGACAGAAATGACTAAACTGCAACAAAATTGCAAAAACTAACTAAAACTAAAATGAACATGAAGAAATAAAATGAATGAATATTAATAATACTAAGGAAGTAAAAAAAAAATATATATATATATATATATATATATATATATATATATTTTATAAATACTAGTAAAAACAGGAAGCTAAAGATGGGCAACATTAGAAAAGAGGATGCAATTAAATATAAATATTAAATTAAATTAAACCTAAACTTGTTTTATTTCAGTTGGTTACAAAGGCAAAAAATTTATTTCTCTTTATCATTTAGTTGAACTTAAAATATTACAATTACTACAAGTAAAACTGAAATATGAATAAAACTAAATAAACATTTAAAAAAAACTGACAGAAATGATTAAAATACAATAAAATCGCAAAAACTAACTAAAACTAAAATGAACATGAAGAAATAAAATTAATGAATATTAATAATACTAAAAAAGCAAAAAAAAAAAAAAAAAGGCAAAACTTCTCTTTATCATTTAATTGAACTTAAAATATTACAATTACTACAAGTAGAACTGAAATAAATATAAATAAACTTTTTAAAACTCTGTCAGAAATGAATAAAAAACTAACAAAAACTAACTAAAATGAAAATGAACATTAAATAAAAATATAAATAAATACTAATAAAAACAGAAGGCTAAAGATGGGCAACATTAGAATATTAATTAATTAATATTAATAAAAACTAAATAAACATTTTAAAAAAACTGACAGAAATGACTAAAATGCAATAAAATTGCAAAAACTAACTAAAACTAAAATAAACATTAAGAAATAAAATTAATTAATATTAATAATACTAAGGAAGTAAAATAAATACACACACACACACACACACACATATATATATATATAAATACACATAAAAGCAGGAAGCTAAAGATGGGCAACATTAGAAAAGAGGATGCAATTAAAAATAAACATTAAATATTAAATATTAAATATTAAATAAAATATAACCTAAACCTAAACTTGTTTTATTTTAGTTGCTTGCAGAGGCCAAATTTCTCTTTATCGTTTAGTTGAACTTGAATAACTAAAATGACTACAGCTAAAGCTTAATTAAATACAAAAAAGAAATTACAAAAAGAAATGAAAATGTTTATAACACAACAAAATGACCAAAACCAAAAAAAATGAAAACAGAAAATATTAAATAAATCGTAATTCAAAATATAAATAAAGACCATAGTGTAGTAATGACACTAAAATAACACTGCGTCAGACCTGTGGACAATTATTAAGCTTTGGACGTGACACGAGGCAGACAGTCCCTTTGAACAGCCGCCTCATGGAAATGACACGCAGCCAAATCAGTCGCTATATTTGGCCACAACGCCTATTAATCATTAACTCATTCTTTCAGACGCCTGCTCTGATCAGCTGTGGAGGGGAAGTGACATCACTCGTACCCAGCGGCGGCTGCAGCATGTCTCCGTTCTTCTCGCAGGTTCCGATTGGCTGGATGTCGGCGGAGTCGACCAATCGCCAGAAGTCGTTGGTGCTGTCGCTGCCGTCCAGCCGTAGGCGGAGCCTCGCGCCCATCAAGCCCATCACCGTGGCGATGCAGGTGGAGGTGGAGTTACGAGGGTCACGAGCCTCCAGCTTCATACCCACCTTGAAGTCGTTGGAGGGAGGAATCCGCGACTGGAGAACAAACACTTCTTGTGAACATACTGTTGCATTTGCATTCAAAATGACGAGTCCTGACGGGTTTTACCGACGTCTCACCTGTTTAAAGCAGCTGGGAGGAGCGGGAACGGACGACGTGTCTTTCAAATACTCCTCCCATGTGAACGACTCCATCACTGCAGCGGAAAAACACACAGGTGCTTTATAAACTCATTACGATCACACACGCCACTTAAAGTTCAGAGTCTTTACCTTTGACTGGTCCAGGACCTGTGAGAGACATGCTCCGGCTCGCTTTGTCCTTCTTACTGTCCTTGTGATCTGGAAAAGACAAATTAAATAGGGTGGATAACAAATTCAACAGGTGAATCTTGTGTAAAACGTTTCTATTCTATCACCTTTCAGTGCCGTTCGGACCATGTTGAGCATCGGCTGCTGTGTGAACGTCCTGCAGGGATCCGAGCAGTCGATCTGTGAGACACACAGAGGTCAATCTGTCAAACGTCTTGCAGCAGTTTGTAAAATATCATAATGAGTGGAGGAAGGTCAAAATGAGTCTCTCAAGTGAGATACGCTTCATACAGTAGCAGAATGCACAAAATTATCCCTAGGTTTTAATGCTTGAATTGATCCAATATTTAGAAACGGGTCATCAGAAACGAATTAAAAAATAAATTAATTAATTAAAACAAAATAAATAAAATACTTAATATCAAATTAGGTAAATAAAAGTTAAAAAGAATATATATAAATACAGAAAATAATACATAAAGGAAAAAATAAGATTAAGGATTACATTTTATTACAAATAAATTATATTTGTTTTATCAAGTTATTTATTTCTTTGCTTATTTTCCTAGTGTTTATTTATTTAATTTTTGCAAGGTTGGTCCACCATACATGAGGCATGAATTTTTATTGCATTTGTTTTAATATAATTAATAGTGTGTATATACACACACAGCAAAAAAAATGTTTTTAACATTTATAATGATAATAACTAATCAACAATAAATTATAATTAAGCACCAAATCAGCATATTATTTCTATTAAAACAGTAAACAGATGTTTTAAATTGTTATTTAAATTTTACAATATTACAGTTTTTGTTTGTTTGTTTTTGTTTAGTTTTACTGAATTTTGATATAATATATACATTTTGATATCTATTCTATTTTGGTATAATAGATTATACCAAATATATACAAATATATTATAACACAAACACATATGATGCTTGAGGAAGCAAAACACAATTTTAAAGATTAATTTTAAAGTGTGTAAATTAAGTTATTTTTTGGGGAAATTAGCTTAATTGTGGTAGTAATACATATGAAATCAAATGCCATTTTGTTTTTGTTTATGATCAATCTTATAAAAGATAAAGGATGTAGGGCCCTATTAAATCCCTTTCATTTTTTCCAAATTTAAATGTTTCATTTTTCTTTTAATAAAAAAAAAGAGAAAATAATAAAAAAATACCAATAAAAAAATGTGATTATTTTAAATCATGAAACTTACACAATTTAACACCAATTTATAAAAGTTCAACAAAAATTACATTTTTAAGGCGCTATGATATGGTTTTTCCCCCTTCAAAATCAGTTTAATTTTTACCAAATTCTGTGTTTTCCATCAATTTCCTGGATTCCAAACAATGAATTTATGTCTTCTTTTTTTTTCAGAAATACTGTGTTGTCTACTTATATTTTTCTGGCAAATAAATTCTGATAAATAATTTTTCTGGTAAATATTACTAAAAAAAAAAATGTAATAATAATTGTATTAGTAATAGTAGTACTATCATTACAAATATAATATCAGTACATACATTTTCCAAGTTAAACCAAACTTTTATTTTGACAGGTTGCTGTGAAGACCGAGACTGAAGAACAAACACTCAGTGTTAACATACTATGAATGATTTTGACAGGTCTGCATTTGAAATAACTGATAAAGAATTAAGTTATCATTCATCTTTTTTTTAAGACCTTTAAGTTTCTGTTTGTATATGATATGACGATAGTTTTTCTCAAAAGAAACGGTAAAATGCTCATGAAGTGACTCTTAGGGAAATTCTAGAGGTTATGTTTATGTATTCCTGTACTCATATATTGAGGCGACACAGGCGTTTCAGTATGCGTTTATTAAATGAAACTGCACGTCTGTCCCATTCATTCACACAGAGAGAAGCAAAACACGTAGGTTCGTATTAGGGCTGTAGCTATCGGGTATTTTAGCAATCAAGTATTCTACCGATTATTCTGTCGAGTAATCGGATAAGAAGTCATTTTTCTTTATTAAAGAGCAATACTTAAATATACAAGAGAAAATAAGATAGGCTTCTTAAAATAAACCACTAATTTGTTTTCTTTTTAGAAAAAGTAATATTTGCTGATATTTTTAGTAATTAATTGCTGAAATTGCATAACCATGAAAACTAAACTCATTTAATGCATTTTTTGCCAAATTACCTTCAAAATGCAAGTACAAATATATATGAAGAGTTCAGATGCAAAAACCTCTAAATCCATCTTTTATATTTCTTTAAAATTAGCATTTATTTCTTTTTTTTCAACCTAAAACGAATGCATAAATCAAGAAATTAAAGCATTTAGATGTACGTCTATTTACACACTATTTAATTCAGCTCAGTGGGACATGAATAGAGGTCGAACGATGTATCGGTTTTGCCGATTAATCGGCACCGATAGTTGACTGGCGGAACTATCGGTTATCGGCAAAAGTCCATGCCGATAGTTTTTTCTGGGTTGGGTCCGTTGCTGGAGTGGCTGAGAAGGTTGTCATTATACAGCAAAGTCCCTATAGTCTTTGTTATACAGTACTAGAGCGGCCACTAGTGGCGGAAATCACTGATTGCACCTGCCGTTTGTTTAGACACGTGACACTGCGCGCTGCACAGAGCGGGACACTGCAAAGGCGGATTTAAAACATCAACGAAACAGTGTGCACAGTATACTGTAGCGCATGTTTAATGTCATTACTAGATGCTGCATTAGTGGAGAAAGGACAGCAGTACTTTTGCCCGTTTGGTGATCAAAAGCCTTGTAGACAGCCACTTGAATTGAACGCAACCCGTCCAGTGTGTGTGATAGCTGATACCGGATAGCTGCGAGTTCTTCTAGATGCAGCGTTGCTCTTTTGCCCGTTGTGTGACTAACATATTTTTATATTTTGATTAGATAACCACAAATGGTCTAGAATAGAAGCAGTTAAATAGTGAAAGTACACAATATCCATATGTATGCAATTTCAATACTGTGGTCTTTGTGTAGATATTTAAAGATGGCCATCTTTAGCTTGATTGTTGATATAATGGTAGTACTTTACAATATGAGTCCATTTGTAACATTAAGACTGATAAAAGCTGTAGTATAGAAGTATTGTTCCTTGTTAGAGTGTGTTAATTTCAGCATTTACTGATATATTTTAAAAAAATGTTGTTGCTTTTGTTAACATTAACAAAAGAGCACTATTTATTTTCCGTTTGGTATCCATTTTAAACACTACCGGTTGATTAATCAGTATCGGCCAGTGTGGTCCAACCTAGTTATCGGTATCGGTAAAATCCAACATCGGTCGACCTCTAGACATAAATGCATTTAACTTGCAGTATGCACAAATGCATAAATAATATTTTGTTATTACAAAACACTGAATACAAAAAATACATGTATTTTTGACTTTTAAAATGAAGATACTTTAAATGTGAAATCAATACCGCCAGTAGGCGTCAGCAAGTCACTGTTAAGTAAGTGAGCCATTGCCATTGAACTGGATCATTTAACGGATGATTCAACACCGTCATGTTGCTCAAAGGCGCAAAACAGTGCTGTGGCTGTGTTTGTAATGGTTATTTGTTGGTGAAATAGAGAAAAACAGGCAATATGCTGTCTAAAATGTAAGTCTTTTAATATTAACTTGTTTATTGATGAACTGTTGCATAAAATCAGTATCACATTTGTGATCATGCTGAGGCTCTTCATTTGATATTGACTAACTTTCTGTGTCACAGTGAGAGAATGAGACAATCAACATAAATAGCACTTAGTCTTTCACAAAACATAGCTAACTTGGGGACATCATACCTAACCACCATTAATTTACGGTCTTAAATATGTCCAGCGTTTATCGGTTTGTGCGTCAGTAATAACGGTCCGTGGGGAAACACACAAATAATTTGCCGAATTCGAGTTACTCGAGGAATCGTTTCAGCCCTAGTTCGTATTTCAGTGTTTCCCCTGCCATTATATTAGGGGGGCGGAGCCCATTCATAAAAACGGAATTTACTCTATAGCGCGGGATGCTGCAGAATTCGTCAATTTTTGGTTTAATAAATCAAAAGTAGGTCTCTCACTTAATTCGAATCACTATATGGACTTGTGTCTGTGAATATAAAAATGCAACAAGACAGTTTAAATATGAATCCTCCATGTTCTGCTTGGCTCTGTATGAATGAATGGCGGAGACGCGGTTTTGTTTACTACACAAATACTGAAGCACACGTGACGCTCGCGGTGATTTTCGGCCTCTGCGTTTCATTACATGATGACATAAACGCATGAACTTAATCTCCAGAACTGCTGCGAGAGTCACTTCATGTAAATTTTACAGTTTCATTTGAGAAAATTAGCACCGTACCGCAGTGTATACACGCTAAAACTAACCGGCAACCTGTCAAAATAAAAGTACGGTTTAACATGTAACAGAAATGTATTAGTTTTGTATTACTTTTGTACAGTATAATCAGTGTTGGGTAAGTTGCTTTAAAAAAGTAATTATTACTAATTACTAATTACTTAATCAATGTTGTATTTAAAATACTTATCTAATTACTGTGTCTGAAAAGTAACTTAATTACTCAATAAGTAATTTAACTAAATACTTCTTAAAATCCCTATAAACCTTGAGGGATCAAACAATAGAAATTAAACTCTTTAAATAAATAATAATAATTAAAAAAAAAAACATATGAGTCAAACATGAAATAGTGTAGCCTTTTAGCTTTCTGAATCATCTTTATTACATTCTATAAAAAAAACGCGGTATATAAAAAATGCGGTAGCATCTCTTCCACAATGTAGCCTGCAATCATTTTTTAAGCTCACCTTCAGACACTTTCTGCGCTGCCTTAGTAAAATCAAGTTTTGCCTGCTTAGCAGGAGTTGCCGCGCTGTTATCCGTCGATGACGAACAAGGATCACTCAGAAGTGTTCGTCTATGCTGCCGTGTCAGGTGCTTCAGTAGATTATTCGTGCTATTGACAGCGGCCGATAGTTTTTTCTCCCCAGGACATAGCTTACATATTACTGTAATGTTCTTGTCTGCTTGTTTCAGAAAAGTGAAGTGATGGGAATATTTCCATTTCGTAAAACAGCCACCCGCTTCAGCCGAGTTCGAATAGGACTATGCAGCAAACTGGCGCGAAATCACGTGCACCTGCACTACAACGATTTTAAAGCGGCAGAGTTTACTTTTACCTTTAGAAGATAAATTAATAAAATTAAATAATGATATTCAGCGAGTTTAATTATTTTACAATTTAACGCAAGTACATTATAAGTAACTGTAATTAAAATACCTAAAAATGAAGAGTAATCAGTTACTCTACTTTTTTCAGTGGAAAAGTAATTTAATTACAGTACACCCAACACTGAGTATAATGTAGGTGTTTAAATATTCCTATTTCTGGCAAATTTAATTAAACAATTAAATACAGAAATTATAATAATAACAGAAATAACAGAAAAACTCTGTTTGTTTGGCAACAAATAAAAAGGTTTAATTTTCATTTCATTAAAAATAAATAAATATTTAACGCCTGTATTTGATTATCAGAAAAATTACAATACACAAGAATTTCTGAAAAAAAAAAAAAAATTAAATTGTTCTAAATGTTGAAACTGAGATTTTTCGACCTATTTTTTCACTGAAATAAATGTTTTTGTTTTTATACAGAGAGTAATGTACCAAAAAAAGTACCCCCCCTCAAACCTGGAATCCTAGGGGAAACACTGTATTTAAATAGTATCTTTGCTGCTTAATATTCACAGGCACTAGTCCATATCGCATTTTGATTCAAGTTTACTGACCTACTTTTGATTTTTTTTCATTCCAAACTGGACAAATTTCCGTGACATTATTTAGTGAATTCCATTTTTATGACTTTTCTGTCCACGTAGGGCCCTAAAAATGATCATCTTGCAGATTCAGTAAGGCCCATGTCAACTTATGATTAGAACTGCTACAGTTAAAACACAAAAATCCCTCAGTTTCCCCCTGAGCGATTCACTGCACACGACACGTGGAGCGTCACCGGACACGGATCTCTCTCATATGAGACATGAAACAGAAAACACACTCTCTGCTGAGGGATGGAAACTTCCCAAAACACACAAACACACACACTTCACTTCAGCCGCCCACACAAACACACACTTCCTTCATACAGCAAAGAAATGAGTGAAATCTCCTGCGCCGAGCTCAGAGCGGCACGTCGTTTCTGACACGAATGTGATGACAATAGCGGAGTCTTATTAGATCAGTAATTGAATCCACACGCCGGCAGACAATTATAGACTGAAAAAATGAGTTCCTTATTTATGTCAAGCAATTAAAGAGTTCATTCCGCTCGCGTCTCCAGTGACCTTCTCGCTCTGTCGTTCAGTTGTTCAGTCTGCCGTCATAATCGCTCTCTTTCAGTCTGACTCTACACGCTTGTCCGTTGATGTCGCCTTCTCGGGTTTCACATTCGCAGGCCACAGAATAATGCCAGTGTTCCTGTGCTAAACCAAACAGGCGAGGGCTCTCGGACAAGGGTTATTGCTGTTAACCAAAACTTTTTTTAAAAATCATTGCTTTAAATTGAAAATAATAACAATAATTATTCATTAAAAGAAATAAGAAGGCAAGGCAGCATTTCTCATTTTCAATTAGTTTAACTTGATATACTAAAAATAGTTTCATTAACTGAAATAAAATTAAATATAAAAAAGTAAATGAATTTTATTTCAGCTAGTTCCCAAATATTTCTCATCTTGGTTTAGATTAACTTGCAGTACTATATTTATAAAATAACAAAAAAACATAGAAGAAAAAAATTAACTGAAATAAAATTAAATATATATATTTTTTTTAATTTATTTCAACTTTTCACTTTAAATTCAAATTTAAATTCAGGTATTACAGTAACTAAAATTAAAAGCATATGAAAAAACATCATTTGAAATCAAATAAAATTAAGCTAAATACAATCTAAAAAAGTAAACATTATTTCAGACACCAATCCAGCATTTCTTATTTTTGTTAAAAAACAACTGGAAAAAATTAATCTGAATTAACTTAAACTAAAACTAATTGAAAAACAACAAAAAACACAACAAAAAATTGTAAAACTAATTAAAATTGAAATGAAAAGCCAAAATATATAACATAAAAAAATTACATTTAATTCTAAAATTAACAAAACTACAATATAACTATAATAATGTATCAATGATATTGTGAAAGGAATAAAAAAGGAAAAAGAAAAGGAAATAAAATAGTTATTTGTAATAATTTAATGTAAAATGTTCATGTAAATACTTGTCCAACAGTTTAATTTACAATTTAATTTATCACAGTTACTGTAAAGAATAATTTAATGCTCAAATTACACAGAAACTCGCTCTGCTTGTGTTTCATGAAAGAAACCTATTGTGCGCAAAAAAGTTTAAATAAAATAGCAGTCAATTTATCAGTGACATTTGTTGTCAGATATTTTTTAGATATATTTTTATTAATATATTGACTTACTTTTTACTATTTAATGCATATTAAATATAAATACACTAAAAAATTGGTGTAGAAAAAATTTCCACTCAGACATTTTTAGTAAATTTAACTTGAAGTACTACATTTTAAAACAACAAAAACATAAAAAAAACATTAACTGAAATAAAATTAAATATAAAAAATTGTGAATTTTCACTTTTAGCTTTTCACTTTTTAATTTTTATTTAGTTTAAATTGAAGTATTACAATAACTAAAACTAAAAGAATATGAAAAAAAACATAATTTGAAATCAAATAAAATTAACTAAATAAAATCTAAAAAAGTAAACTTTATTTCAGCTAAACACCGATCCAGCATTTCTAATTTCTGTTCAGTGAAAATTAAAAAAAAATTTAACTGAAAACTGATAAAAACTTAATAAAAACATTTACAAAACAAAAATCACAACAAAAAATTATATTAATTCTATAAATTCTTTAATTAAAATTGCAATAGAAAGAGAAAACATATAACAGATAAAAATTAAAATCTAATTCTAAATGTTAACCAAACTATAGTATAACTATATTATATATAATATATCAATGATATTAAAACAACACTGTCTTGGACAGGTGAAAGGAATAAAAAAGGAAAAAGAAAAGGAAATTAAAAAGTGATTTGTAACTATTTAATGTAAAATGGTTATGTACATACTTGTCCAACAGTTTAATTTACAATTTAATTTATCACAATTACTGTAAAGAATAATTTAATGCTCAAATTACACAGAAACTATTGTGTGCAAAAACAAATGACAAAAAACATAGAAAAAAATATTAACTGAAATAAAATTAAATATAAAAAACGAATTTATTTCAGCTTTTAACTTTTTAATTTTTATTTATTTCTTTTATTAAATTGAGGTATTACAATAACTAAAACTAAAAGCATAGGAAAAACATCATTTGAAATTAAATAAAATTAACTTAAATAAAATCTAAAAAAAGTCAACTTTATTTCAGCTAGACACCAATCCAGCATTTCTCATTTTTGTTCAGTGAAAATTTAAAAATAATTAACTTAAAAAAGGAAAGGAAAGAAAGGAAAAAGAAAAGGAAATCAAATAGTTATTTGTAACAATTTAATGTAAAATGGTTATATAAATACTGGTCCAACAGTTCAATTTACAATTTAATTTATCACAATTACTTTAAAGAATATTTTAATGCTCAAATTACACAGAAACTCGCTCGGCTTGTGTTTCATAAATTAAAATTTTGCGTGCAAAAAAAGTTTAAATAAAATAGCACAAAGTCAGTTTATCAGTGACATTTGTTGTAAGATATTTATTTCAGATACATTTTTATTAATATATTGACTTATTTTTTACTATTTAATGCATATTAAATATAAATACACTAAAATGGTGCACAAAAAAATCCACTCAGAAATTCTGTTAAAATAACAAAAACATAGAAAAAAAATATTAACTGAAATAAAAGTAAATATAAAAAACTGTGAATTTATTTCAGCTTTTCACTTTTTAATTTTTACTTTGTTTAAATTGAGGTTTTACAATAACTAAAACTAAAAGCATAGGAAAAACATCATTTGAAATTAAATAAAATTAACTTAAATAAAATCTAAAAAAAGTCAACTTTATTTCAGCTAGACACCAATCCAGCATTTCTCATTTTTGTTCAGTGAAAATTTAAAAATAATTAACTTAAAAAAGGAAAGGAAAGAAAGGAAAAAGAAAAGGAAATCAAATAGTTATTTGTAACAATTTAATGTAAAATGGTTATATAAATACTGGTCCAACAGTTCAATTTACAATTTAATTTATCACAATTACTTTAAAGAATATTTTAATGCTCAAATTACACAGAAACTCGCTCGGCTTGTGTTTCATAAATTAAAATTTTGCGTGCAAAAAAAGTTTAAATAAAATAGCACAAAGTCAGTTTATCAGTGACATTTGTTGTAAGATATTTATTTCAGATACATTTTTATTAATATATTGACTTATTTTTTACTATTTAATGCATATTAAATATAAATACACTAAAATGGTGCACAAAAAAATCCACTCAGAAATTCTGTTAAAATAACAAAAACATAGAAAAAAAATATTAACTGAAATAAAAGTAAATATAAAAAACTGTGAATTTATTTCAGCTTTTCACTTTTTAATTTTTACTTTGTTTAAATTGAGGTTTTACAATAACTAAAACTAAAAGCATAGGAAAAACATCATTTGAAATCAAATTAAATTAAATTAAATCTAAAAAACTCAACTTTATTTCAGCTAGACACAGATCCAGCATTTTTTCTTTTTGTTCAGTGAAAATTGAAAAAATAATTGAAAAAATAAGTGTAGTATTTTTTTTTTTTTTTTGACTATTTATTGCATATTAAATATAAATACACTAAAAAATTGGTGTAGAAAAATTTTCCACGCAACATTAAAATTTAAGAAAAATTTGCAAGCAACATTAAATTAAACACAAAATTGTGAAATAGAAATTAAACAATGTTTTCTTATAAAAACACTTCATTTTTTATTAGCGTGTAGTAATACACTTCTGTTATGTTCAGATTTCATGCAGAATGAACTGCAGTGTGGAGTTGATCGTCTGTAAGATCAAAAGATCCTTAATTAAAACAACAGCTGTACAGCAGCTCTAATGATGTGTGCGGGGTCAGAGGTCAGCGCTAATTGATTCTCCTACTAATGAGTGGTTTCCCCACAGACTCTTGACCCAGTGAGCACTGTGAGCCATTTCTAAATCACACTTCATTTGACCATATTTCAGCTATAATTACACACATGTGTGAATAAAGCTGTAGCATTAGTGAAACTGGGAAAAAATACACTCAGAACCTCATTAAAATTCATAAAAGAATCGTTAAGTTGAATCAAAATTAAGCTGAACCAAAATCATATGCATGACATGCCTGAATCTCATTAAATGTCATTTTGTCATCAAATGCAACATAAAAAAATACAATTATTTATTTATTTAATCTCAATTTAATTTATGTTGCAATCTGGCATTTTTGAAAATGACGTTACAATGGATAACAAACCTTAATAGTCCTTAAAATAGACTTTATATATCACATATTTTTTACTTTTGATTTCAGGATGAATTATGACAGATATTTCTTTGTAAAATACACTACAGATCAGATTCTTTGTCAATTCTGATGATGTTTTTCCTGATTTCAGTTTTTCTCTATAACAGAAAGGAAACGATCTGTACGCAGCACTAAAAAAAACACATTATTCAATGCAAATCAATAGGCAAAATGACTCAAATATTCCACACAAAGAGTCTCTCACACACACACTCATTTTACTGTTTTGCGTCAGAATGATGAACTTACAGTCAAATGATTGCTTATGGGAAAAATATATGTCTGAAAACATCTTTTGTGGTAATGTTGATTTGATTTTATCTTGAAGAACTGGATAGAAATGAGATAAAAAGCCCCTAAACGTTACATGAGGAATCTCTCTACTGATCTATAAAACTGATTATATTCCTGAAATGCTTTTGAAAATCAATTATGCTGTTTTTTATTTAAATAATTAGATAAAAATAATATTTTAAAAACTTAGAAAACGCAGGTAAAATGCTATACATGTAAGCAGAATATATACACGTTTTCATACAAATATGAGCAGAATTGTATCTGTAATTCATCTTAACACAAACTGAAAACTGCATGCAACAATGTACATAAAAACTATTCAATGGTTACTTCATAAATTTAATTCACTGCACTGTAAAAATTACTTTTCTTTAAGTTGTAGATACAAGATTACTGGAGTATGTTGTACATCTTTATTACTTTACTTTTTTATATATCACATTTAATTCAATGTCTTGGCATTTCTGGTCATTTTTTATGAACTAATTGCACACAAACAAATAAATCCACTGTATGCAAATAAGTTTTTATTGATAAATCCTACTTATAAACCTAATTTATATTTCACATTTAGTTCAGTTTCTTGTCATTTCTGTGAAAGGTACTAGCAATTTCTGAGTGAAAAAGTTTTTTTTTCCCAGTAAATAGTTATGAAAAATTGGCCAAAAGTTGGGTAAAACTGTTTTTAATGTCACAATTACTTGTATAAAAATAATGTTATGAACTAATTACACACAAAAAATTAAATCCACTGTATGCAAATAAGTTTTTATTGATAAATCCTACTTAGAAAATTCATTTATATTTCACATTTAATTCAATGACTTGTCATTTCTTGTGAAATTTACTGAGTGATTTTTTCTTTTCTCCAGTAAATAGTTATGACAAATTGGCCAAAAGTTGGGTAAAACTGAATTTAATGTCACAATTACTACTATAAAAATATTTTTTATGAACTAATTACACACAAAAAAATTAGATCCACTGTATGCAAATAAGTTTTTATTGATAAATCTTACTTAAAAAACTCAATTATATTTCACATTTAAATCAATTCCTTGTCATTTCTGTGAAATGTACTAGCAATTTCTGAGTAAAAAAGTTTTTTTTCCCCAGTAAATAGTTATGAAAAATTGGCCAAAATTTGGGTAAAACTGAATTTAATGTCACAATTACTAGTATAAAAATATTTTTATGAACTAATTGCACACAAAAAATTAAATCCACTGTATGCAGATAAGTTTTTATTAATAAATCTTACTTATAAAACTCATTTCACATTTAATTTAATGTCTTGTCATTTCTTGTGAAATTTACTTGCAATTTCTGAGTGGATTTTTTTCCCCAGTAAATAGTTATGAAAACATTGCCAAAAGTTGGGTAAAACTGAATTTAATGTCACAATTACTTGAATAAAAATATTTTAATGAATTAATTACAAACAGAAAAATTAGATCCACTGTATGTAAATAGGTTTTTATTGATAAATCTTACTTTAAACTCATTTATATTTCACTTTTAATTTAATGTCTTGTCATTTTTTTTGTGAAATTTACTAGCAATTTCTGAGTGTAAAATGTTTTTTTTTTTCCCAGTAAATAGTTATGAAAAATTTGCAAAACGTTAGGTAAAGCTAAATTTAATGTCACAATTATATATATATATATAAATATTTTTATGAACTAATTACACACAAAACAATTAAATCCACTGTATACAAATAAGTTTTTATTGATAAATCTTACTTGTAAAACTCAATGACATTTGCTTTTTACATTTTTTAAACAGTTATGATCAATTGTTTTAATCAATTGATTTTTTATTATATATATTATTTAAATATTGAATATAAAGTAAAATACATGTACACATTATATTGAATTATATTATTGAACTGAATATAAAGTAATAACATTTAAATTACTATTAATATTATTAAACGAACGTTTTAGACATCAGACACATCTCATAGAGATGAACACACCTCTCTCTGACACGCCTACAAAGTGTTTTATCATAACATATCCCACAATTCCCCTTGAGATTCCCACAGCAAAGGAATATTCCTGAGAAACCCCAACGAACACTGAAAGGACCATCAGGAATCTCTGATCCCATCATTCCCTGAGGCGTCACATTCCTGAAACTCATCCGCCCATAAACATAACAGACAGCACCAGCAGTCAGATCTGCACTTAATCACCTGACAACCTCCACAATCATTCATTCGGTTCACTCGTTTCAGTGAACTGGCTCAAACTGATTGACAGGTGGGCGGGGCTCTGTGCCGTGATTGGGTGTGGTGGGTGGAGTTTGTGTCCGTTTTGCTTTCTTTTCCACATTCGTAACATCAGACACGCGCTCAGGTTTGCTTTCATTTCCATGTTTGATTTCAGGAGGTTTGCATCATACAGCACATGTCCATGCCTCCGTCAGACACAACAGGGCTCTCTCTCTCTCTCTCTCTCTCTCTCTCTCTCTCTCTCTCTCTCTCTCTCTCTTTCTCTCTCTCTCTCTCTCCTCTCTCCTCTCTCTCTCTCTCTCTCTCCTACATCACAGACATGCTCCAGATTAAATGAGAGTTACACAAACACAACAACCTCCACCTGAACATCATCACATCACAGCAGAATATTCATCAAACACCAGACATTTACATCACAAACACACACCTGCACAAGCCGCCACTATTCCCTTGCATTCATTTATCATGCAACTAGTTTCCACCTAAAAACTCACAGCTTCTACATTTACAAAAAAAAATAAAAAAAATAAAAATTACGAAAACAACAACAAAAAAAGCTCCTAAAATAAATAATAAGAAACAAGAAAAAATATTCTAAAAATGTTTCTTACACTGTTTGAAGGAGATCCCATATTTATTTATAATGAATTTATCATTATTTTCCACCAAAGTACTACAATTACTACCGTTTTACAACATGTGAATGAATATGTGATCTTTTAAGATTGGAATGGATTTTTTTTGTGATACAAAACATAAAAAACGCAATTATGCTATATATATAAACTTATATCTAACCTTAAATTACATTTTAAATGTAACAAAAAAATATACACTTATATATAACTTGCATAAAAACATATTATCAAGAATAAATAATGTTAATATTACACATTATTAATTAATTATTATATGAACAAATTATATACATATATACTGTAATGACACATGAAATGTGTTGCAATTAAAAAAATTAATAAACTGAAACGTAATTTAATTTAATATTACATATAGTAGTATATTGCATATATTATAATCTATAGTAATAAAAAAGTGTAATATATAATAAAATTGTAAGTAATCCAACGAAAACACTTCTACTATCTCTACTGATTGATATAAACAAAAAATTATGCTAAATAATTAAGAATTATTCATTTATATTAAACTTTTAAAAATGTTAATATAAACAGAAATATAATTTTTATTTTATTACATATAGTAATACAGTGCCTATAATATTTTTATTATAATATATAATAATTGAAAAGTGTAATATATAATACAATTGTAAGTAATCCAATGAAAACACTTCTACTATCTCTACTGATTGATATAAACATAAAAAATTTAATTATGCTAAATAATTAAGAATTATTCATTTATATTAAACTTTTACAAATGTTAATAAATATTTTTAATATTATTAATTATTATATATACAAATGCTATACATAAATAATTGCACATGAAATGTATGATAATTACACATTTATAAACAGAAATATAATTTTAATTTTATTACATGTAGTAATATAGTGTGTATAATATTTTATTATAATATATAGTAATTAAATAGTGTAATATATAATAAAATTGTAAGTAATCTAATGAAAGAAACTCTTGATCTCTTATGGTTGGTAAAAACATAAAAAACATAATTACACTAAATAATTAAGAATTACACATTTATATTAAACTTTTACAAATATTGTTAATAACAAATATTCTTAATAGTATTAATTATTATATAAACAAATGCCATACATAAATAATTGCACATGAAATGTATAATAATTACAAATTTATAAACAGAAATATAATTTTAATTTTATTACATATAGTAATACAGTGCCTATAATATTTTTATTATAATACAAAATAATTAAAAAGTGTAATATATAATAAAATTGTAAGTAATCCAATGAAAACACTTCTACTATCTCTACTGATTGATATAAACATAAAAAAATTAATTATGCTAAATAATTAAGAATTACACATTTATATTAAACTTTTACAAATATTGTTAATAATAAATATTCTTAATATTATTAATTATTATATAAACAAATGACATACATAAATAATTGCACATGAAATGTATGATAATTACAAATTTATAAACAGAAATATAATTTTAATTTTATTACATAGTAATACAGTACCTATAATATTTTTATTATAATATATAATAATTAAAAAGTGTAATATAAAATAAAAGTGTAGGTAATCCAATGAAAACACTTGAAGAAAGAAAATAAATCTATTTTATAGATAGCAGTTAAGTAGTAAAACATAAAATGATAAATTAATAAACAATGTAAAAATATTTATATTAAATACAACAGATACTATGGCAATCTGATTCATAATCTAGTATTTAATAATTACTATATGATTTTTCAAGGCATTTATATGGAATTTCTAAATACTTAATATAATACCATGGTACGTGTTGGAGAAAAAACAACAACAACAACAAAAACATGATATAAAATACATGGTAAAACAGTTTTTCCCTAAGTACTGCATTTTAGCGTAAACTTTGTAAACGTTATCTGTTTTTCAAACTGTGAAATTGGTGATAAACGGACGCTTTACTGATGCAATAACGCAAAAAAGGGAAATACGACATAAATAACTGAAGCCTGAGTGATTTGAGACTGAATAAGAGTGTGTTTACAAACGCCTGAGATTGACAGCTGAAATAAAGCAAACGTCATCAGCGATGACGACACACAGCACTGATCATACACATCATCAACAATATGATCAATAACGACGAAAAACAAAATATCTGCGCCTTATTTGACCAGTCCCGCCCGGATCCACAGATACTTCACAAATAACAACATGAATAATCGCCACCAGCTCAGTAAGTGCTGAACATCAGGCAAAATAAACGCCTAAATGATCAGATATAGTCTTTAAAAAAGCTCATCGCTGGCATCTGATATAACGACTAATATCACAACGCACGGAGGAAAATAAAATAAGTGCAGAAATGTCGACCAACCTTCGCGATTTTGTCGAAATGTAGACAGAATTCAGCACTTTTCACAGCTCTCCGTCGCCATGTTTGGGTCAGAACTGCGCATGCGCAGACGCAGAGCAGCGTTGCGTTGGTTTTGTCAGTCATACGCAGACGTTTGTTATTCTGCATTACAATTTAATACAATTAATGTAACTGTAAACAGTACGCTTATTATAATTAATTAATAATTAATTAACTGATAATAACAGTTACAACGTCTGCAATTTGTATTTAAGACTATTTAATCAATTAATAAAGCTGTTTTTATTGTTCTGGTGTATGCCAGTGTAGTTTTGTCGTGTTTACTTGTTTATGAGACTAAAATATGCTCTAAGAAGGGTTTTTCTGTATGTTTACATTTTTGTTTTTAAATGCAAACATTCAGGGAACGCTCAGTTTTATCATTTTGCACACGTTATTATAAAAAACGTCAGATAAATGTTTTTATTTATTATTTATTTTTTAAAGACGTCTCTTCTACTCACCAATCCTGCATTTATTTGCTCCAAAATACAGCAAAAGCTGTAATATTGTGAAATATTTTTACTATAATATATTTTAAAATGTAATTTATTCCTGTGATCTTTTTCCCTGTGCTAATTTGCTGCTCAAGAAAAAAATATTATAAGTAAATATTTATATTAATATAAATTAATATTATAGGATTCCTAATGAACAGAAAGATTAAAAGATCAGCATTTATCTGAAATAAAAAACGTTTGCAATATTATATACTACCATTGAGCTTGGAGTCAGTATAATGTTTTTTCTCTATATAAAAATGAATCAAAAGTGATGATAAAAACATTTATAAAGTTATAAAAGATTTTTATTTCAGATAAATGCTGTTCTTCTGAACTTTCTATTCTTTAAAGAAACCCGAAAATATTCTACTCAACATAATAATAATAATAATAATAATAATAATAATAATAAATGTTTTTAAGCAGCAAATCAGCATATTAGAATGATTTCTGAATGATCATGTGACACTGAAGACTGGAGTAATGATGCTGAAAATTCAGCTTTGAAATCACAGGAATAAATTACATTTTAAAATATATGCAAATAGAAAACAGTTAATTTAAATAGAAAAATATATATGTATGTAGGATCAAATAAATGCAGGCTTTGCAAGCAGAAGAGACTTCTTTAAAAAACATTAAAATCTTACTGTCCAAAAACGTTTGACTGGTATAAAATGTTTTAGAAATAAAATATTTTAAACAAACATTTTATCAACGTTATGTTGAGAAAACCTACGACTTTAGTCAAAGTTCTGAGAACGTCCTAAGATAATGATGTTGGAATTTTAATTTGGGGCACAGAATTCACTGAAATATTTAAATGAACTCATATAACGCAAATTTTCGAATTTTGTGTTTTAAAAACAACTTGGTTAATTTTTTTTTTTAATGATTTAAAAAATTATTTAACTTGGCTAAATCATTGGTAAAAAAAAAAAAAAAACATTTAGCCTATTTAGCCTGTTTCTGAAATTTTACACATTTTTGTCACATATTTTATTATCATTTCATTGGTGCTTTCTTATATTGTTCTGTTTCCTCTTTTCCTCAGTGCTGCCTGTGTTTGGGCCCTTTGTTGTGTGGTTGTTCCTAGCATGTAGGTGGCTGACATCAGGCTGTCTGGCGATGAGTTTTTATAGTTGTGGTGTGGGTGTATCTCTTTGACATTAGAAGATGAGGTAGACTAATACATGAACTACATCTCTGGACTTCACCGGGTGGATGTGATGTAACACAGCCTGTAAACCTAGAAACAATAATCTACTTGTTGACTTTAAGAGACATTTAGGCTGTGAAGGTCAAGATGCTTATTTCCATTATTCAAAAGGAAATCATCATCTTGACCTTTAAGCTGATTTAAATTTATCTAATCCATTGTGAACGTTTCCAACGTGTTTGTTTTTTTTTTTTCTCCCAAAACTAGGTTGGATTTTAAAAAGCATCATATGCAATGGACAGAAATGAAATCAGGTGATATATCTTAAAATCTAACATAACTAATAAAAAGGTTATTTATTTTCAATGACCAATCTCTGTCATAATAAAAGTATTATAAAAGCATTATTGTTTTTTTGCAAAAGTATTTATTTTTCATATATTTTATCTATCCATCCATATCTCCATAGATCCATCTTAAATAATCGCTATTCCTCATTTGTCCACTAGGTGGTGTGAGTGATTTGATCGTGTTAATGCCGCAAATCTATTAACAGGTGAATATATTGCATTTCATAAGTAATATATCCAGCGTTTTTGTCAGTTTCATGCAATTTATTTATATATATTATATATTATATATATATTTATATATATTTGTATTTATTATATAATATTTTAATTTAAATTTTATATAATATTCAAATATCAATCAAAAATGTTTCTTACAAATCAGCATTTTGGGAATGATTTCTGAAGGATCATGTGACACTGAAGACTGGAGTAATGATGCTAAAAATTCAGCTTTGATCACAGAAATAAATTACATTTTACAGTATATTCAAACAGAAAACAGCTATTTTAAATTGTAATAATATTTCACAATATTACTGTTTTTATTGTATTTTGAGCACATAAATGGAGCCTTGGTGAGACATTTTTTAAAAACATTAAAAAATTCTTGAATAAAAAATAAATAATGAATTATTCCAAAACAAGATTTTCCATCAGACAAATGAATTTTATTTTAACATATATTAACATAGAAAACAGTTATTTTAAATTATAATATTATTTCACAATATTACAATGTTTACTGTATTTTTAATCAAATAAATGCAGCCTTGGTGAGACTTTTTAAAATATTAAATCAATTATTATTAAAAAAAAAAAAAAAAAAAAAAAATCATTATTCCAAACCAAACTTTTCCATTACACATGAATTATACAAATGAATTATATTTTAAAATATATTAACATAGATAACAGTTAAATGAATTAAATTGTAATAACATTTCACAATATTATGATGTTTACTATATTTTTGATCAAATAAATGCAGTTTTGGTGAGATGTTTTTTCAAAAATATTATATTAAACAAACGTGTAATTTATATATATATATATATATATATATATATATATATATATATATATATATATATATATATACACTACCGTTCAAAAGTTTGGGGTCAGTACATTTTTATTGTTTCTTTTTCTTTTTTTTTTTTTTTAAGAAATTAATACTTTTATTCACCAAGGATGTATTAAGTTAATAATTAAAAGTTTATTAAAAGTTAATAATAAATAATTTACATTGTTATAAAATATTTATATTTTGAATAAACACTGTACTTTTTAAACTTGTTATTCATGAAAGAATCCTGAAAAAAAAAAATCACAGGTTCCAAAAAATATTTGGCAGCACAACTGTTGATATTATCCAACATTGATCATTCTAATAATAAATCCGCATATTAGAATGATTTCTGAAGGACCATGTGACACTTAAGACTGGAGTAACAGCAGCTGATAAAAATTCAGCTTTTCATCACAGGAATAAATTCTATTTTAAAGTATGTTAAAATAAAAAACATTATTTTATATTGTAAAAACATTTTGATTTTGCAATATTACTGTTTTTTTCTATATTTTTAATCAAATAAATGCAGCCTTGATGAGCATAAGAGACTTCTTTAAAGACTATTACAAGTCTTACTGACCCCAAACTTTTGAACGGTAGTGTGTGTGTATATATATATATATATATATAAATTTACTGATGTGAAAAGTAAATACTAAATAAATAATTATTTATTTATGTATTGTTATTAATATATATATATATATATATATATATATATATATATTTGTTAAATAATTGTTTAGTCAGTTTTTTATTAAAAATATATTGTGTTACAGTGGTCACAATATTATGATGTTTACTATATTTTTGATCAAATAAATGCAGCTTTGGTGAGATGTTTTTTCAAAATGATTATATTTTAAAATATATTTACATGGAAAACTATTAATTAATTAAATTAATTATTAATATTTCACTGTATTACTGTTTTATTGTATTTTTGATAATTTTTCAGGAATATATATATATATATATATATATATATATATATTTAAAATATATTAAAATATAAAACAGTTCTTTTAAACTTTAATAATATTTCATGACATTATAGTTTTACTGTATTTTTGATCAAACAAATGCAGTGTTGGTGAGACTTGTAGTATTATGATTTGTCATATTTCACGATAGTACTTTTTTACTGTATTAAACAAACGTGTAATTTTTAAATATATTTATATATTTTAATTTACAAATTCACTGACGTGAAAAGAAAATACTAAATCAATAATTTTGTATTTGTTTATTTATTGTTATTATATATATATATTTATTTTATATATTTTTTTAATAAATCTGTATTGTATTACAGTGGTCCTCTTCTAAGATGTTACTGTGTGCCACGCCCACCTTGAGCTACTGGTCTCCTGATTGGTGTATATCCCAGAAAGGGCGTGTCCGCTTCCAACGTCAATCATTGGAATCGGCTCCAATGACGCCAGTCTGAAAACTGTTGCTGTTGTTGCGGGTGGGTTGACACACATCGGTGCGTTTCTCTCGGGCGCGTTTGGGGATGTGAGTGATTTACCCGCGTCCAGATCACCGGAACGCGTGAGTACACGGCTCATTTTGTGATCCGCTCTCGCGACGCCGCTGACTTTCAGCAGTGTGGTGCGTGATTTGACTGCGGCGCTTTGACATGCTGTTATACTGCAGTGTTGTGGTGTTTGTGTGTGTTATAATTACAGTGTGTCAGGGCTGGAAGTGCGCTGGCTGTGCGGTTCAGCTCCGTGTTTCTATGTGCGTGTGACTCCCACGCAGCGCGGATCAGCTTCACTGCGACGCCAAAGCGCAGAAACACACGCAGACACCGAGATGCGTTCATGTGCGTGACTGAGTCTGTCAATGATCGCTGCCTTAGTCATATATCAACATATAAGCATCACATCAGGCACATTTCGAGGACTCTTACATGATCCGTTTATAGTTACACAGACTGGGGATTGTTGCAGGGTGTTTCTTCAATTACTGCTACTTAAATACTCTTAAAACACTCTCACAGGTTAACTGTAGCCTTTTTGTTTACTAACAATGTCCAGTGAACATACATGAACCACAGGACAGTTCTGTCATTTTTTGACATCTTAAATCATGTGTAACATTGTGTGATGGAAATTACATTTTAAATATTTTCTTGATAAGGACATTTTCATGGATACTATTTTATGTAGACTAAATGTACATAATTAAACAATATTTTCACACCTTTTGCATAAAAATTGTGGTTTGCTTGTAAAGTTTTGGATGTGAAAAGATTAATAAAATCTATATGTAACAGGCAAGTTTACAAGACGAGAAAAGAAAAAAGTTGCAATAAAAATTGGTCACTAAGACATAAAAACCACTCCTTTAATATCTATTGATATAATGCATGTTCAATATAAATTGATATAAAAAGAGCATAAAATAGAACACAATGTACAGTAGTAATTCAGATTAAGTTGCTGTATTTATTCAAATGAATGTCTTTTTAATCTGTACCTATTTTTTTATAGGTGTTTTACCTGTATTTTGAAATTTGCTCGTTGTGTTTCAGGGTTTAAGGTTTTGGGTTAATCCATAAAATTAATGGATAATGTCCAAGCACCTTTTCTGTTATTTTACATGTTTAGTTGTCATACTACAGTTGTTTTAAAATCTACTTCTGCTCTAAATAATGCAAATTACATTGTAAAAATTGGTTGTGATTTTAAATTTTTTTTTTTTTATAATTATTAGTTTCTTCATGCCTTTTTATGTTTGTTTATTTTTAGTTTTTACTTGGTTGTTACAAAACCAGTTTTAGTATTTTGGTATATTAACATTATTTCAGTTAATGAAATACATTACCAGTCAAAAGTTTTTGAACAGTGAAATTTTTAATGTTTTTTTTTTTTTTATAAAGAAGTCTCTTCTGCTCACCAAACCTGCATTTATTTGATCAAAAGTACAGCAAAAACAGTAAAATTATTAAATATTTTTACTATTTCAAATAATTATGTTGAAAACAGCTGTGTAGAATGTTTTCAGGTTTCTGTGATGAATAGAAAGGACAGGATTTATCTGAAATAGAAATATTTTGTAACATTATAAATGTCTTTATCATCACGTTTGATCAATTTAAAGCATTTTTTATCTAAATAAAAGTATTAATTTCTATAGTTTCTTTCCACCTCAAAAAAATAAAATAAAATAAAATAAAATAAATCTTATTCTTACTCAAAATTTACTTAACTGTTTTAAATATTATAATAATAATAAAAATGTTTTTTGAGCAGCAAATCAGAATATTAGGAAGATTTCTGAATAATCATGTGACACTGAAGACTGGAGTAATAATGCTAAAAAAGCTTTGAAAAAACAGCAATAAATTACATTTTAAAATATATTCAAATAGAAATCAGTTATTTAAATAGTTAAAATGTTTCAGAATTTTACTGTTTTTGCTGTATTTTGGATCAAATTAATGCAGGCTTGGTGAGCAGAAGAGACTTTTGATTGGTAGAGTATATATGTTTTTTATTTTAAATTTAAGCTAAATTTGTACAATTGGCAACCACAGCTGCCTTTTTTTTTTACTGTAAATAAAAGATGTTAGGTGGAAAGATTGCTGTTCATTTTTGTGCATTTTTTTGTCAGTCAAGCATTTCTCAAACAAGCTTGACGTTAGCAACACAAAGATCTTGGGTTTCATTATCAGGGTATGCATAAATGAACTTGACAAAATGAAAATGAAAGTTTTACAGCATCTGCTGTTTCTTCTCATAGTGATTTCATAAACATAGCTCATTCTTGATTAGGGAACACCCTGTTATTTAACATTGCTCTTAAAGGACTCTCGTCCCTCTGGTTCTGACGAGTGAACGGGTGTTTTGTGTCTGAAGTTGTCTGAGGTTGCAATTTGATATTCTGAGGATCTTTGGCCTGCATCCCTCATGTTTTACATGTCTGTTCAGCATTTGAGGTCATGCTGACCTTGTAAGTGCTCAGTCTGGGCTGTGCTTGTGTTGAAGTGGACGGAAGTCATTGATTCTCTTCATGTCTTAGAGAAGAAGCCTCTGTTATCCTCTCTCATACGGCAGGGTTTTGCTTCAAAACAACCTCTTATTTGAATGAAGTTTAAGGTGAAGTGTGTCACTTTATTTGGATGTTAAAATATTTTCTTGCATGCCGGTTTAAAGCAGTAGTTCACCCAAAAAATAAAATTTGCTAAAAATATACTTCACCTCGGATCATCCAAGATGTAGATGAGTTTGTTTCTATATCAGATTTGGAGAAATGTAGCATGCCATCACTTGCTCACCAATGGATGTGAATGGGTGCCGTCAGAATGAGAGTTCTAACAGCTGATAAAAACATCACAAAAATCCACAAGTAATCCACACCACTCCAGTCCATCATTTAACGTCTTGAGAAGTCAAAAGCTGCGTGATTGTAAGAAACGAACTGAGTTTTAAGATTTTTAAGACAACTAAAATATAAGTCCATAAGCCATAATAACACTTCTTCCAGTGGAAAAAGACATCTAGTCTGAATTAGGAGAGAAATCTTCACAGATCAAGCACAGTTTACAAGCCAAAACAGCTCTAAACAAACATATGGGTGAATTTTGATGTGAGAGACAACAGGAGATGGACTTTTTTTGCCTTATTATGGATTATGGACTCGTGTTTTAGTTAAAAACGTCTTGATGGATTTGTTTCTTACAAACATGCAGCTTTTGTTTTTTAAGATGTTAACTGATGGACTGGAGTGGTGTGGATTATTTATGCATTAATATGATTTTTTTTTTTTTTTATCAGCTGTTTGGGCTCTTATTCTGATGGCACCCATTCACATCCATTGTTGAGCAATGCTACTTTTCATCAAATCTGATGAAGAAATTAACTCATCTATTTCTTAGATGGCCTGAGGATGACACTGATTGACTCGACCACTGGTGTGAGTTTGGGCCAGGGCTATCTGTTTGGCTGACCAATGGGAGACGTGGCCAGTGTTTGAGAAACCTGTTTGAACCTGATTATTTAACACTGAAAAGATGCAGTTTGTCTTCTCAAGATGTTCATTGATGGACTGGAGTGGTGTGGATTATTTGTGTATTATTGTGATGTTTTTATCAGCTGTTTGAACTCTCATTCTGACGGCACCCATTCACACCCATTGGTGAGCAAGAGATGTAACGCTACATTTCTCCAAATCTGATGAAGAAACAAACTAATCTACATTTTGGATGGCCTGAGGGTGACACTGATTGACTCAACTAATGGCGTGAGTTTGGGGTGGGGCTATCTGTTTGGCTGACCAATGGCAGTTGTAGGCAGTATTTGGGAAACCTGTTTGAAACTAATTTTTTAACACTGAAAAAATGCAGTTTGGCTTCTTAAGATGTTAATTGATGGACTGGAATGGTGTGGATTACTTATGGATTACTGTGATGTTTTTATCAGCAGTTTGGACTCTCATTCTGATGGCACCCATTCACATCCATTGGTGAGCAAGTAGTGGAATGCTACATTTCTCCAAATCTGATTAAGAAACAAACTCATCTATATATTTTGGATGTCCTGAGGGTGACACTGATTGACTCGAGCAATGGTGTGAATTTAGGGCGGGGCTATCTGTTTAGCTGACCAATTATTGTGATGTTTTTAGCAGCTGTTTGAACTCTCATTCTGACGGCACCCACTCACATCCATTGGTAAGCAAGCAATGGAATGCTACATTTCTCCAAATCTGATGAAAAAACAAATTCATCTACATCTTGGATGGCCTGAGGGTGACACTGATTGACTCGACCAATGGCATGGGTTTGGGGTGGTTTGGACTCTCATTCTGATGGCACCCATTCACATCCATTGGTGAGCAAGCAATGGAATGCTACATTTCTCCAAATCTGATGAAAAAACAAATTCATCTACATCTTGGATGGCCTGAGGGTGACACTGATTGACTCGACCAATGGCATGGGTTTGGGGTGGTTTGGACTCTCATTCTGATGGCACCCATTCACATCCATTGGTGAGCAAGCAATGGAATGCTACATTTCTCCAAATCTGATGAAAAAACAAATTCATCTACATCTTGGATGGCCTGAGGGTGACACTGATTGACTCGACCAATGGCATGGGTTTGGGGTGGTTTGGACTCTCATTCTGATGGCACCCATTCACATCCATTGGTGAGCAAGTGATGGAATGCTACATTTCTCCAAATCTGGATTTCCTGAGGGTGACGCTGATTGACTCGACTAATGGTGTGAGTTTAGGGCGGGACTATCTCTTTGGCTGACCAATGACAGATGAGGGGAGTGTTTAGAAAACCTGTTTGAAACTCATTTAACACTGAAAAGATGCTGTTCAGCTTTAAAATAAGTTTAAAATAAGATCAAGTCTGGTCTGAGAAACAAAACACACTTTCGAATAAAGAAATGCAGCATCACTCAGAGAACGCGTCATCTTTTCGGGAGTTTTCTCTGAAAACAATTAGAAATGCAAATGATTTCAAAAGGCCAGTCATTGTTTTCTGTTCTGAAGGCGCTTATAGTCGTCTCTCTGTCATTTGTTCCCCTCGTCCTCCTTACGTGTTCTCATTCTGTGCGTCTGACTCTAGGGACTGAACCCAGAAACACACGGTGAGTTTAGACGTGTGTCAGTAGGTGTCGTCCAGTTGGAAACCAGAACACCTTAAAGAAGATTCGTTCGTTTCTAGCATCCGACTTTCTTCGTATGCAAAAACAGGCGGCTGAACGTTCAAATCTCCTTTGAACCCGTTTTTGATGTCCGCTCATAAACCTCTCGCCACTCTCGTCCAAATCTGTGGCAGATTCACGGCCGAAAGCGTTTGTGCTGCAAAACTGCAAAGCGGCCTTATTTTCTTCAGCCGGAGCGTTTGCCGGTCTGCTATTTCTGACATTTATAGGCTGACGGCTGTATTTTTAGCTCTTTCATAGAGGCCTGATTGAATTAGTCCGAGTTCAGAGCTCATACGCAGTAAAAATCAGACTGCTTTGGCATTTTTATTGTTCATTTGTCTGTGCGTGAGGATGTTAAGTTAACACGCTCTTGGAGACGGGATGTGACAGGATGACCTGCATTGACTCTCTCAGAGACTTTCATCAAAGGTCATGAAGACAGAAATCCATTTCCTGAACTTATTTTGGCTTAAAAAAAATAAGTCCTTGAGGACTTATTGAATAAACTTTATTAAATGGATAATATTCATATGAATTACATGAAAAAGTTGGATTAAAAGTGAACATTGGAAGTGTTTCTACTTGAAATAAATAACTAAAACTGACGTAAAACTGTGACTGTAATCAAATATATTAAACCTAGAAGGTTAATTTTCAATAGCTAAATTTATGAACAGGTTTATGTATGCAATTATGAGAGGTAAACATTTTAGTCTGATACTTTCATTCATTTGTCATTTGACAGATGCAAAATGAACGAATCGTTCATTTGACTGTATCAGGGGTGCAAAATATTTAGGTGATTTGTGATTTTTATTTTTATTTTATTCATCCTAATTCATCAGCATTGACAGATATTTAATATTTTGGCAGTACCTGTTTATTTATTTAATCCATTTTGGCAGATAATTTATATTTTGGGTGACATTTATTTATTTTTTATCTGTATTGGCAGATGATTCCTATTTTTGACACTTTTTTATTTTATTTTTTTTATTTTATTTTATTTCATCTGTATTGCCAGAGATTTGATAGTTCTAAAATATTTATTTGATTGATTGATTTTTATTATTATTATTATTTATTTTTTAAAATCCATATATCCATATATTGAACATTTTGGGTGATATTTATTTATTTATTTATTTATTTTGTTTGTTTGTTTGTTATTGGCAGATATTTTATATTTTGGGCAATATTAATGTAATTATTTAATTTGTTGTTAACATTCACAAATATTTGATATTTACCACAAATATTTTGGTGATTTGTGATTTTTATAAAATAAATTTTCTAATCATAATTCATCAGTATAGGCAGATATTTAATATTTTGGCAGTACTTATTAATTTATTTTAATCCATTTTGGCAGATAACTAATATTTTGGGTGACATTTATTTATTTTTATTTATTAATCTGTATTGGCACGTTTCATATTTTAGGCACTTTTATTTATTTATTTATTTATTTATATCTATATTGCCAGAGATTTGATAGCTCTGGAAATATTTATTTATTTATTATTTATTTATTTCTAATTGGTACTGGTATATATTTAATATTTTATAGGTGATTGATTGATTGATTGATTGATTTGTTTATTTATTTATTTATTTTCCGCATTGGCAGATATTTCAAAATTTGGGCTGTATGTATCTATTTATGTATTACTTAATTAATTGATTAATGCATTTTTTTTTTTATTTAATTGGTGTTTGCAGATTATTAATTTATTGATTATTTCTAGATTTTTTTATGGGCAGATATTGAACATTTTGGGTGATATTTATTTATTTGGTATTGGCAGATATTTTATATTTTGGGCAATAATAATGCAATTATTTAATTTTTTGTTAACACTGTCAAATATTTGATATTTCAGGCTTATTACAAATGAGAAATTCATTGTAATACAGCCAAATATAAATAAAAATGAGTATTTCAACTCTTTCTAGTCCCTTCTAATCTTAATGTTTCATTCATTTGTCCCTTGACAGACAAAATAAACTAATCGTTGATGAACGATCCATCATACCTTGATCTTCATGTCATCTGGTCATCTGTGTGTGATATTGGTAAAAGTGTGTTTGTTTTCTTGATCTGAGTTCTCCGTGTAATCACACTGATGTGACGGGTCTGTCTCGCTCCATTGGTCCGTTGTTGGCATTTTGGTCTAAAGTGATGACATGCAGTAACTCCACGCCAGCGGAAACACACGCTCACACGCAGACAAACATATAGACATCCATCTGCTTGTGAGTAGAGCAGTACTGACACCCAGAAACACCACATGGACATCTGAGATGCTTCAGGAAAATCCATTTTTGGCAATTTTTTGGCAACAATGATTATGTTCAAACAGGTTACCTGAAAGACTTCTGATAGTCTGATAGTCTTCCTTGTTTTTGATTGTGCAGCCCTAACTTATGTTGAAAACATTCATATCAAACTCCATAATATTCCATAACACCCCTCACCTTCAGTTTAAGATTAGTCAACCCACCTCTAGCATGCAAAGCTTTTCCTACGCAAATATGCTGGTTTTCTGGCACCGTCGTAAAGATGTTGGCTGCACTGTTAAATGATGTGTTTTATAAGCTGTGTTAGAGATACACAATACAGTGTCACCCCATATCAGTTACTGGGTAATACAGTATGTGTGATTTTTATTTATTCATTTATTTATTTGTTGGTTTTGGCAAATATTTGATGTTTTCATCAGCGATCGCTTACTTATTGATTGATTGATTTATTGGTTGGTTGGTATTGGTTGATTGATAAATAAATATTTATTTATGTATGTATTTATTTATATTTATATTGGTAGATATTTGATGTTTCCATCAATGATCACTTATTGATTTATTTATTGGTTGGTTAGTAAATAAATATTTATTTATTTATAATCGATTTTAACAGATATTTGTTATTTACAGCAGTATTTATTTATTTATAGTTGTATTGGCAGATGTGTTATTTACAGCAATATTAATTTTTTATTTTTTTGTGTTGATATTGGCAAATATTTCATATTTATTGGGTGATTATTTATTTATTTAATCTGCATTTGCAGGTATTTTATATTTTGGGCAATATTATTTATTTATTTATTTTTACTGGAATTTGGCACATATTTGAATAATACAGATTAATTTGTTTATTTTAATTGTTATTGGCATAAATGTGCTATTTATTTATTTATTTATTTATTTATGATCATATCAGCGAATATTTGTTATTTGCAGCAATATTTATTTATATATTTATTTATAGTCGTATTAGCAGATATTTGTTATTTGCAGCAATATTTATTTATTATTTATTTTATCGGTATTGGTAGATATTTTATGTATTTAATAAATATTTATTTATTTGTTTTCTTATTTGTTTGTTTATTTTTATTTGATTTTTGGCATGTATTTGATAATTCAGGTAATGCTAATTAATTAATTAATTAATTTTTTTTAAGTGTTATTGCAATTTATTATTTATAATCTGTATCGGCAAAAAAATATAGAAATATTTAATTTACCATCGTATTGGCAGATATTTGTTATTTGTTATTTATTGGCAGATATTTTTTACATGTAAATATGTAAAAAATACACATTTATTTTTTTTTGTATTGATATTGGCAAATATTTCATATTTCATGGGTGATTTATTTATTTATTTTATCAGTATTAGCAGATATTTTATATTTTGGGCGATATTTATTTATTTATTTATTTATTTATTATTTTTTGGCATGTATTTGATAATTCAGGTAATGCTAACTAATTAACTCATTTATTTTTTAAGTGTTATTGCTTTTTATTTACTTATTTATAATCTGTATCGGCAAATAATTACAAAAATATTTATTTATTTATTAACAGTCATATTGGCAGATATTTGTTATTTACAGCAATATTTATTTATTTATTTTTCATTTTTTTGTATTGATATTGGCAAATCTTTCATATTTCATGGGTTTTTATTTATTTATTTAATTTGTATTGGCAGATATTTTATATTTTAGGTCATTTTTAATTTATTTATTTTATTTTTTCCTTGATTTTTACATTACGATTTCAGGTAATACTAATTCATGTATTTATATTTTAATTGTTATCCACATATATTTGATATTTCGGACAAATATTTATTTAATCATTATTGACAGCAATTTTTAACAGTATTGGCATTTTTTGTTGTTTATTTGCATATGTTTTATATTTTGAAAAGCATTTATTTATAGTTCAATGGCTATCTGCAGATTTTAAAAGGAACATTTATTTATTTTTTTTTCATACTGTGCAATGTAATATTGTGAAATACACTTAGATTACTAGCATGCAAACTATTTGTTTTAGTTGCAGTATGCTATAGATTTGAAACATAATCCATTTATCAGTTATCGGCTGTAACATGAAAATATTGTTAAATTTATCTTTATTATGAAATAATTTTTATATGCGTTCTACATAGCCAGGATCTTTCTATATTGAGCACTAACATGCAATGGCAGACGTTTGTGATGTATTTGTGCTCGTCTGAACTCAGTTCTTCGCTGTTACGTAAGTCGTTTCATGCGTCCGCTGGACACGTCGAGTCTCGGCCGACTCTCTCCTTCAGTTCAGCGTGTCGCTCTTTAAGGGCGCTGAATATTCTTCTGTCGTGGACTATTTATAGCTGCATCCTAATTATCTGTGACCCACACGCGCTCAAACACTGATCTCTGCCGCCACACATTAAACACAACACACTGCCACTGAGAAACACTGAGATGAAGGCACACACTCTACTGAGATGTTGGTTTTGGATTCGTTGTTTTGTTTTGTTTTGGAGAGCGTTTGGTGGAAGCGGTAAACAATCACCTAGCAACCACCTAGAAGACCCTGGCAACCATTTGGTCAAGTATCGTTTTAAACAGCAGATGCTAGTTTTCTGTCACCTCCGTACAGATGTTTGCTAAGTGTTGAACACATGATGTGTAACGAGATGCACAATATATTGTCTCCATATTGTTTACTAGATGATAAATGTAATACTGTTCATTCATTCATCCATCCGTCCGTCTATCTATCTATCTGTCTATTTCATATATCCAGCATTATTTATTTATTTGTTAGTATTGGCAGATATTTGATATTTCTGGTAGTATTCATTTATTTATTATTCATTAATTTATTATTTTATTCATTTATGCATCGGTATTGGCAGATATTTAGATATTCCTAGCAATATTTATTTATCTATTTATTTATTTATTTATTAATATTGGCAGATCTTTGATATTTCTGGCAATATTTATTTATTTATTATTCTTTAATTTATTATTTTATTCATTTATGCATCGGTATTGGCAGATATTTAGATATTCCTAGCAATATTTATTTATCTATTTATTTATTTATTTATTAATATTGGCAGACCTTTGATATTTCTGGCAATATTTATTTATTTATTATTCTTTAATTTATTATTTTATTCATTTATGTATCAGCATTGGCAGATATTTAGATATTCCTAGCAATATTTATTTATCTATTTATTTATTTAATAATATTGGCAGATCTTTGATATTTCTGGCAATATTTATTTATTTATTATTCTTTAATTTATTATTTTATTCATTTATGTATCAGCATTGGCAGATATTTAGATATTCCTAGCAATATTTATTTATCTATTTATTTATTTATTAATGTTGGCAGATCTTTGATATTTCGGGCAATATTTTTTAATTTGTTATTAATTAATTTTTTTATTTTATTCATTTATTTATTGGTATTGGCAGATATTTAGATATTCCTAGCAATATTTATTTATTTATTAGTATTGGCAGATATTTGATATTTCCAGCAGTATTTATTTATTTATTTATTATTCATAAATGTGTATTTTTTTTTTAATTAATTAATTTATTGGTATAGGCAGATATTTAGATATTCCTAGCAGTATTTATTTATTTATTAGTATTAGCAGATCTTTGATATTTTTGGCAATATTTATTAATTTATTATTCATTCATTTATTATTTTATTCATTTATTTATTGGTTTTTGCAGACTTAATCAGTATTGGCAGATATTTAGATATTCCTAGCAATATTTATTTATTTATTTATTTATTTATTACTATTGGCAGATTTTGATTTTTCCAGTAATATTTATTTATTTATTTATTTATTATTTATTAATTCATTGTTTATTCATTTATTTATTTATCTGTATAGCAGCTATTAAATATTCCTAGAAATATTTATTTATTTATTATTTATTAGTTAGCTAGTTAGTTAATTAGTTAGTATTGGCAGATTTTTGATTTTCTAGCAATATTTATTTATTTATTTATTATTCATTAATTCATTCTTTTATTCATTTATTTATAGGTATTGGCAGATATTTAAATATTCCTAGCAATATTAATTAATTAATTTATTTATTTATTTGTTTTTTTTAGTTAGTATTAGCAGTTTTTTCTGGCAGTACTTATTAATTTGTTTGTTCGTTCATGTGTTCATTCATTTATCAGTAATATCAAATATTTGATATTTCCAGCTTTATTTATTTATTTTTTTATTTTTTTTGTTCATTACTTGCTTGCTTACTTAATTGGTGTTATTTGATATTTTAGACAATATATTTGATTTTGTCATTTGTCAATATTGATATTGCCAGATATTAAAGGAGAAGTCCACTTCCAGAACAACAATTTACAAATAATTTACTAGGGTTGCACGATTAATCGAATGCGTTTATGAGGTGCGCTTAGTCAGTAAAGCCGGTACTTTGATTAGTAGTAAAGCTCCATCACGTGCGTTCAGCTGGAGCGGCAATTAATACACAGTCAAATCGCGCTCATAACCGCAGATGAGTCGCATTCGATTATGAGCGCGATTTGGCGTAGCTCAGTGATTTACGGCTCTGTGTATTAATTGCCGCTCCAGCTGAACGCACGTGATGGAGCTTTACTACTAATCAAAGTACCGGCTTTACTGACTAAGTGCGCCTCATAAACGCATTCGATTAATCGTGCAGCCCTATAATTTACTCACCTCCTTGTCATCCAAGATGTTCATGTCTTTCTGTCTTCAGTCGTAAAGAAATAATGGTTTTTGAGGAAAATATTTCAGGATTTTTCTCCATATAATGGACTTGATTGGTGCCCCGATTTTGAACTTCCAAAAAGTAGTTTAAATGCAGCTTCAAAGGCTCTAAACCTTTCCCAGCCGAGGAAGAAGGGTCTTATCTAGCAAAACATTTGTTCATTTTTTTTGAAAAATAAAAATTTGTATACTTTTTAAGCACAAAAGCTCGTGTAGCACAGGCTCTGGGAAGCGCATCCACGTATTATTGAATCACGAAAGGTCACGCGGAACTACAGACCCAGTGTTTACAAAGCGAACGCGTAAGGACTAAGAAAGTGCAAGTAAGTCAAACGCTGTTTACAAACAAAAAGGTACAATGATGTCGGACGATTCTGAAGTTGTAGGAGAAAATAAGATGGAGTTTTTCGCCATACTCAGTACAAAGACAATGAACTTAAGACATGATTCATAGTAGTGATGGGAAGTTTGGATCATTTTACCTTTGAGTCTCGTTCAGCAAAATGAACGAATCTTTTTTCGAGTCATTTCGTTCATTTTAGCAAAATATAATTAAAATGTTACGTGTTACTTCCCTAACACATCTACTGCTTACACAAACGTTGATCACACTACAAACAAGACAAAACTATAATGCTATAAGAAACAGAAAAGATTCATTCATTGTTTACCTGGGTCTTTAGTCTATGATTCACTCACCTCACCTCTTATCCGACAAGTTTTGAGTCATTTGTTCATCACGTGACAGCCCCATAAGATGAACAAACGACTTGAAAAACCCAAAGACTCGAAACAGGTGAACTAATTCCAGTACAGAACCTAATAGGATGTTGCACATGCGCGACTGAACGAATCACTCCCCGAGACGACTCATTCTTCCCGAGTCACATTAAAGATCCGTTCAAAATGAATGAATCGTTCAAGAACGCGCATCCCAGAGCCTGTGCTACACCAGCTTTTGTACTTAAAAAAAAAAGTATGCAAATTTTTATTTTCCGTAAAAAATAACTGATCGTTTGCCTACATAAGACCCTTCTTCCTCGGCTGGGATCATTTAGAGCCTTTGAAGCTGCATTTAAACTACATTTTGGAAGCTCAAAATCTTGGATGACAAGGGGGGTGAGTAAATTATTTGTAAATTATTGTTATGGAAGTGGACTTCTCCTTTAAGTATTTTACAATCAATTTATCTATTGATATTGATTGATTTGATATTTCTAGCATTATTTGTTTGTTTGTTTGTTTGTATTGGTAGATATTTAACATTTCCGGCAATATTTATTTATCGGTATTGACAGATTTGATATTTCTGGCAATATTTTATTGTGTTCATTTAATCAGTATGATCAGATATGTATGAAAAAAAACAAAACAAAACAAATAATTTAATTAAATTTAATTACATTCTAATTGGTTTTGCCATATATTTGATATTTTGGGCAATATTTATTTATTTATGCTTTTGGTGATGCATAAAATCATGCATTTAGTGATGCATAGCAACGCCCTGGTATGAAACATCTGTGTCACGCGTCTCGTGTGTTTCCTCAGGTGCAGGTGTGTGTGACAGACATCATCATGCTCAAAGGCTCTCGGTGATCCACTCCACCATGATTCCGCACCAGGCCGCCCCATGCCAGCCCGTAACCACGACGACCACTCGCCCCCGTGAGCCCCTCCTCCTCCTCCTCCGTCGCCCGGCGGCCGTTTGACTGGATGAGGAACCCGGCCTCCAGTGATGTGATGCACAGGTTTGAGGTTCTTGGGATTGTGGGGGAAGGTGAGTACCGGCAGACCACACCAGACTGAAAAAATAGGCTAAAACAGAGAAATGATGCGGAAAATACAGGATAAAGGAGCACTTCATGCACTAAATCCCCTTTTTATCCTGTGTTTTTCCATCATTTGTCACAAATGCTTTTTATGGCCTTGTTTCTTGATGCTCTTAATGGGGTCACGTAATGAAAAATTGAATTTTGCTTGATCATTTGAAACAAGAGTTTGATGTACCATGAGAACTTACTGTAGTCTTCAGAACTCAAGCCTAAAAGAGCTTTTATTGAGACTAAGCAGCAAAAACAATTCATGTTTTGACTTATTTTTGATGTCAGACAGAGCGAATGCATTAACATGTGACTGTTTATCTGAAATAGAAGGCTGAAAATTGAGTTTTGAATTGAATTCGCACTTATTTTCTCCAAGTGTGTGTGGTTGAGTCATTGTCGTCCGATCACACTCTGAGGAACCTGATTTGTCATAATTTCATTCTGACAAAGTGTGCAGTTACTGCGTTTTGCTTTTGGCAGAATAATATCCTGGCCTTAAACACAGAAGTGCTGGTATGTTTTTAGTGGAAATTTGTGTGGAAGAATATACAGTTGTGTTTGTCTATATTTATTTTATATTATGTGCCTCAGTGAGTAGTTTAGGTATTTGTTTTAATTTTTTTTTTTTAAGAGTCTTTAATGTGTTTAATAAGCCGCTTTATTTTATTATACTAAAATACACTTTTTCAAAAGTTTGGGGTCAGTGAGTTATTTATTTTTCAGCGACGTTTATAATGTTACAAATAGGGCTGTCAAATGATTAATCGCGATTAATCACAATGAATCACAATTAATCACATAAAAAATAAAAGTCTGAGTTTGCCTAATATATGTGTGTGTGTACTGTGTGTAATTATTACGTCTATATAAATACAAACACGTTCATATATATATTTAAGAAATATTTACAAGTATATGTATTTATTATAATTTTTATATAATATAATATATATATATATATATATATAAATAAAAATATTTTGTAAATAAATAACACATTTGTCTTAAATATATACATTTATTTGTTTGTATTTATATATACATAATAATTACACACAGTACACACAGTTATTAGGCAAACTCAAACTTTTTTGTTTGCGATTAATCACGATTAATTACGTTGGGTAAGATGTGTGAGATGGACTCTAGGATGGACTATTTGTAGTATTTTGGGAACCGTTTGTAAGTTATCCGGACTCTGGGGTTGCAAAAATTGTTGTTCCGATTAAAAGCCAGTTGTATTTTAATATGTTAAAATGGTCTTGGAAATCCTGTAAACAACACCCGTTAATTTGGAATAACAATATTTAAAAACAAAACATTTAAAAACATGTCATTCGTGAAACCATCAATAAATATATTGTAAGATGTGAGTAGCAGGGCAACCAGAAAACTATTTTATAATTTTAAATTGAAAACATGGGACTTAGGAGAGTTTTATAGGGGGAAAAAAGTTTGACGTTTACCATCTTTTAACATGCATATTTAGAATGTAATTTCATGTGATTAATCACGATTTTTTTTTGACAGCCCTTGTTACAAAATATTTCTATTTCAAATAAATGCTGTACTTTTGAACTTTTTGTTGACAGTTTCTGCAAGAATATTGTGCAGCGCTTTTTTCAACATTGAAATGCTTCTTGAGCAGCAAATCAGCAAATGAGAAGGATTTCTGAAAGATCAGAAAATTCAGCTTTGATCATAGAAATAAATAACATTTTACAATATATTAACATAGAAAACAGCAGTTTTAAAGTATATACATATTTACTGTTTTACTGTGTTTTTGATCTAATAAATGCAGCAAAATCTCGCAGCCTCAAACTTTTGACCGGTAGTGTATCTCTTTGTCTCTATTCTACAATATTCAGTCAAGGTCTTTATATTTAACATGAACGTTGCATTTTTAAAGATCTTGTTCATGACTTATGAATGTGGTGGAATGTACGTCTTCCGGCGATTCTATGTATTGTAGGGATGTGTGTGTGTTGAGGTGTGTGAAGTCGACCTGCAGCCTCTCTCCCTCTCTGTACATTTTGTATGAGGGTGTGGTAAAAGTCTCGGGGGATCAGGTTATTTTTACTCCTTCATCTATCTCTCACACTCTGATGCCCCACTAACACCGCGGCGTGTGTGTGTGTGTGTGTGTGTGTGTGTGTGTGTGTTGAGGAAGTCTGGTGGTGTGATCATTGGGTAAGATGTGTGCTTTCTCACAATGAGTCTTAGGGGTGAATATCAGGAAAATTGTAAAGTTGGGGTCATATTGAACCCCAAAATGATAACATTTTGCCTAAAGAAAATGAAAACCATTTGCACTGTGACATTTCCATGACAGTGATGCACATTAAAAGGCCATTCACACAGAAAGCATTATTGCGTTTTTAAAAACGTGAGATGCTAAAGGGATTAAAGCCACTGAAAAAGAGTGAAGAGATTCACTCTAGGATGGACTATTTGTAGTATTTTGGGAACCATTTGTAAATTATCCGGACTCTGGGGTTGCAAAAATTGTTGTTCCGATTACACTATATAAAGCCAGTTGTATTTTAATGTGTTAAAATGGTCTTGGAAATCTTGTAAACAACACCCATTAATTTGGAATAACAATATTTAAAAACAAAACATTTAAAAACATGTCATTTGTGAAACCATCAATAAATATATTGTAAGATGTGAGTAGCAGGGCAACCAGAAATCTATTTTATAATTTTAAATTGAAAACATGGGACTTAGGAGAGTTTTGTAGAGGGAAAAAAGCACAAGATCTAGAGACTTTTTTTTTTATAAAGTTTACCATCTTTTAACATGCATATTTAGAATGTAATTTCAAGATGCTGCAAAAGATGTGAGACGTCGGCACAGTATTTACGTAGAAAAACAATGAAAAAGCACTACGTGTTAACGACCTCTAACTCTACAAATTCTATTTACCGTAATGCAAAAATTTTTGATATAATGGTTAATTAAATACACTGCAAAGTAAAATTGTAACTGTGTAGTTGATATTCAATACTTTTTGTACGTTTATTTGTTATTTTGTTTGTACGTTTGTTGTTATTTTGATAATTATTTTTTATGATGCTGATGTATTAGGTTGTATTAATGAGAAATATTTGTACAAATCTTATCTTATAGATATTTGTTGCATTGGAATAATTCAGTTTTGGGTGTAAAATAATTTCACACTGCCAAAAATCTGTCATCATAAAATAGGCAAAAGCATCCAATGGTTACTTTTAATATTTTGCACGATTTGGGCTCATAAATTGTTGTTTCAGACCAGTGGAAAAAAACATCCAAAATACACATTTGAGTGTTTGTTTTATTGCAATTTATCTATATTATATTTTATATATTATGTTTTAACATTACTTTCATACGTTCTGCTGAATTTCATAGGTTTTTTTTTTTTTAGTGAAAACAGAATCTTCTTTTAGTCTATGTGGAAAGAAAAAATACTATACATATTTAAGTGTTTATTTTATTACACAGTCTATTTGTATGGGATTATTTTTGTGCCAATAAGAATGAACGTAACTTTATAAAACTGAACGTAACTTTCCAAGAAACGATCAAAAATATGCCACTGCAAAAGAAGAAAAACACAATGAAAATGAAAAAACGAACTCAGTCGCACGAATTTAACATGCTCTTCAAATATGCTTCATTCTTTGTTAATGATTTTCAAAGAATCGTTTTCGCGAATCATGGATTCTGAATGTGTTGCCACAGCTTTCGCTTACGCTTCGCAAATTTTCGTTTGCTGTTTTGGCACAAACCTCTCGTGGGGGCGGGCTTAACAGCGATCTACTCTGATTGGCTAATGAGCTTTTGATGGACAGTTGCTCTCTGACCTGGAAGCACGGACGGTGACGTCAGTGGCGCAATACGTCGTGCTTTGTTTATAGAAACTATCAGAACTGTTGCACACTGTACATGAATAAAACTTTTATCGATGTTATTGATTAACGTTACTTTAGCAACACGAACTTCAAGCTGCCCTGAGGGACAAGCTGAGGTGGAAGATGATGCCGCTCCGTGTCTCTCCTGGGAGCTCATCTTTAGAAACTAAGAGACGACCGTAGGTGAAATACTAATAACATTAATACTTAATATAAACAAAGCACGACGTATTGCACACCGCAACAACTTTTTTCTAATATGTGCGCCACTGACGTCACCGTCCGTGCTTCCAGGTCAGAGAGCAACTGTCCATCAAAAGCTCATTAGCCAATCAGAGTAGATCGCTGTTAAGCCCGCCCCCACGAGAGGTTTGTGCCAAAACAGCAGACGAAAATTTGCGAAGCGTAAGCGAAAGCTGTGGCAACGCATTCAGAATCCATGATTCGCGAAAACGATTCTTTGAAAATCATTAACAAAGAATGAAGCATATTTGAAGAGCATGTTAAATTCGTGCGACTGAGTTCGTTTTTTCATTTTCATTGTGTTTTTCTTCTTTTGCAGTGGCATATTTTTGATCGTTTCTTGGAAAGTTACGTTCAGTTTTATAAAGTTACGTTCATTCTTATTGGCACAAAAATAATCCCATATATTTGTGTCTGTAGATTTCATTTACAATACATATCTTTAAAAGTTTTTTCTCCACGTCAGCAGCACTTACAAACATCAAACTTAGCAGTGTTATTCATACCTGAAGGTTTTTACTGTGGGGTTTGTTTATATTTCATTCAGGCTGATTTATATAACATTTCATTTCTAAATACATGGTGACTTTTTCCCCCTTATATTATTATTTATCATTACTTTCATACTTTCTGTTGAATTTCTTTTTTTTTGTTAAAACAGAATCTTTTTTCAGACTATTTGGAAAGAAAAAATACATATTAAAACGTTTATTTTATTACACTGTCTATTTGTGTCTGTATATTTCCGTTACAATACGTATCTTTAGAAGTTTTTTCTCCACTTCAGCACCACTTATTTGCACCAAACTTAGCAGTTTTTTTCATATCTATGTTCTGAAGGTTTTTACTGAAGGGTTTGTTCATATATCTTTCTGACTGATTTATATAACATTTTTTTCATTAAAATGTGAAAATGTATTTGTATAAATCAAATTTTTGATTTATGGAGCGATAAAAAGAGAAATCTAAAATCCCTTCAGTAAAAATCTTTGACTCTAACATGCCAACAAAATCAAACAAAAATTTTAAACCTGGCTCTATTCAGTGTTCAGATTTATTTCCTGAAATTGTATGCAATTTAGCGCATATTTACGCATAAGATTTCAGAAAATGTATAATGCAGAAATATCTTTTCGATTCTTATTGTAATCATAAGAAATATAATTTCTTATTTGTTTTTTTTAATTTTTTCATGAGATTCACCTATAAGGTCTTGATGTCTTTAGTTACTAACGGTCATTATTAGGGGATTCTTGTTATTCTGTGACCAACGCTAATCCATTTCAGATGGAAAGTAGCCCAAGGCCCGGGAGAGAGGTGATAATTATAAAGGTCATTGTGTAATATAATCCAGCTGAACACAAAATAATGTATAAACAATGGTAGTGTATTAACTGATGCTCTTGGATGAGTGTGTGTGTGTGTGTGTGACGTGCTGTGTGTTCAGCTGTCAGTAGATCAGTTTCTGCTCTGTCTTTCTCTCTGTTGGCCATCAGTAGTTTAATCTCCTCTCAGCTGTTCTCTCCTCTCCCATATTCCTCTGTTCCCATCCTGAAGTCTTTGTTTATCCTCTCGCCGCTCAATGCTAATTGAAAGCCAATTGATTTGGTTGAGACTTGCCAATATATTTCTGCCTTCAGGTGATCTTCAGACAATTGTGTTTACACGATGAGTGCACATGAATGGCGGTGTCCTAAGAGGGACAGTCTGGGTTTTCAGAGGAGGGTGGTGGAAGTTAATTGGTTTTGATTATAATCAGGCCAAATTGGAACTGAAATGCCTGTCATTCACAAACTTCTGCACATCTGCTGCCCAGTGTATTTTTGGTTTTCTTTTGAAAGAGAGAGCTCACCCAAAAATGTACATTCTCATCTCAAACATACTATTATAGTTTTTGCTAAAGGGGTCTTTGAATGCAAAACTGGATGCAAAACTATTTCAAGTATACTTTAGATACACTTTAAATATATTTAAATTATTTAAAGATCATACAATCCTCATCAGTAGTGACATTAAAACATCTAGGCTTAATATTAAGAATTGTGCATTGTGCACAAGTAGTACTCCAAATAAAGTTTAATTACAATTTTTATATCAATAAATCTCAAGCGGTTTGTCCGCAAATATGTTAATAGACTTGAACTATACTTAGTATAAAATAAATGCATTTTAAATCCATTACTTTTTTACTAGGGTAGTTTTCGTTGATGTTATATTGAATTGGCTTTTATTTTTATATTTTCTTTTTCATTCAAAATTTAATCTTAGTTGTTTTCTAGTTGTGCATTAGTTGTTTTGTAATATTTTTATTTGAAAACATTTCTAAATATTTTTTTCAATTTTAGTTAAAATGTTATATCGGTTTAGTTTTAATTTAAGCATAAGCATAAACATTAAATTCATAGTGTAAGTTTTCATCTAATATTTATATTTTACTTAAATTTTGGCTTTATATCATATAACAAATATGTTTTCAATAGTTTTCGTTTTAGTTAACAATAACAGCACTGCTTCTATGAAACATAAAAGAATATATTTTGAGCTTTGGAGTCCAAACAACATTTGACTTTTATTGTATAAACAAGTGGATGAACTAAAGTAAAGTATCTGAGCTAATTTGAATGCACTTTCAGCAATAAAAAAACAGTGTAGAAATTTTAGCTCCGATTTTATTCATCAATAAGCTACAAACAGACAATTAAATGTGAAACTGCCCATTTTATTCCATTTAATTGTCCAAAATAAGATCACAATTATGACTTCCAAACTTGTATGAAGACTTTAAGAAAGCATTTAGCCTGTTTTTGACCTAGCAGTGACTCTATCAGTAACACCGGTCTAAAAAATAGAGCGACTGTGCATAATTCAAGATTTGAGTCCTTGTTGAATGTTCTCCTTATTCGGGAAAAATCAAAAACAAACGCTGATGGAAAGTCTCTGTGACTGTTGCACCTGTAAAAACAGGTCACATAGTTCCACTTCGATGGCCTCGTTTTGCTTCTTTTTTTCTATTCCGGCTCTGGAAAAAGCAGGTTAAGCTAGATACATCTTGAAGATTAGCCTGTTTCACATGAGTCTGGAGATTCACTGCCTTGTCACACGCTTGCAGGATGCATCATTTCACCTTAGCGGATTGGTCGATGCACATGTGGCTCTCCTCCTGATTGGCTGAGGCAGAGGAGTGGGTGGGGTTTAGCGGTCACACGGCAGACTCCTGTGGCGTTTTAAACGTAGTTTACCAGCATCACGTCTTTATCACACATTGAGTTCAGGAGATGCTGGCCGATCATGTGCATCACGCAGGCCGTCTCGCTGCAGGACGCTCGCAGCGCTTGTGTGTGTAATTTTGGTTCCTCTTCTTTTGCATCGGTGCAGCTGATGTCATTGCATTTGTGAAGTGGAGAATAAATAATGTGACTCAGAGAAACAAACGCTTCACATGATCCCAGAGGAACAGTTTATTGCTCTTTTCAAGCTCAGCCGCTCAGTTATGTTTTGGTATCAGCTTTGTTTCCTTGGAGAAATAAAAATAGCCATACAGTTAGAGTTAACTACCAAATCATCTTAAGATCTCTGAGTTTTTATTGCTGGCATCCTAAGACATTTTTTACATCCCTTCTGAAACTCCAGAGGAGAAAACTATTCAATATTTTGTTAATTAAAAAAAAAAAGTAATAATAATAATTAAAAAAGTAGTAGTAGTAATAATAATAATAATAATAATAATTATAATAATTATTATTATTATTGTTTTTAAATTAACAAACACAATAAATGTCAGTTAACAAACTGTTTATTATTATTATTATTATTATTATATAATATTAATAATAATAATTATTAATAATAATAATAGTAATAATAATGCATTATTATTAATATTATTATTATTATCATAAATTATGTTCTTATATAATTAAACTTGGAAATTAAATGAAGTAAAATAACCTGGAGTACTAAAATTGGTATATATAAACCAAAATTATATATATATATATATATATATATATATATATATATATATATTTTTTTTTTTTTTTTTTATTTCAGTGTTTAAATTTAAATTAAAGTAAAAAATAAAATTAAAAAAAATTAAATTAAATTAAATTTCCGGTTAGTAATTTTAGTGCTTTAAGTTAGTTGTCAAAGTAACATTTTACATTGTCATTTTGTTTTTTGTTTTTTTATATCTAAAATTTAGATTATATTTTATTTCAGCTGTATTTCACTTAGTGAAAATGACTTTAATCGTTGCAGTTTTAGTCGTACTTAACGATAATAAGAGGATACTTCAAAAATGCTCTCCGTTTAATCTCATCACTGTCTAATTGAGATATTAAAGTGATTTAATGTCTGATTTCTCTCTCTCTCATGATCTCCTGCAGCGGAGACTGAAGTAAAAATCATCCCAATCCATCTTTAACGTCTTTCTCTTTTCATTATTCATACTGGTGAAGTGATCAAATCTCAACATCTTATTATCTCAGAATATGTATCAGTGAGTCCATCATCATTAATCAAATGAATCATCTTTTTGGAGGGGGAAAAATCAAGCTACACCTTTGAGTTTTTCACTACAGGCAATCCAAATTTATCTTCTCCATCAAAATGTTCTTCTGTGCTGCTTTAAAATCTGTCCTACGTCAGTCTGTATTCAGACCCAGCTGTTTGATATCTGTCTGCTTTAAAATTGAATCTGTTTGCATATTTATTTTTGTCTGTCTACCTCTATTACCTTCATTGTGCCTCTTTTTCTTTCTTTTTTCTTTTTTTTGATAATAGGTAACACTTGCAATAAGGTTAGTTAAAGGGGTCCTGTTATGCTCTTTTACAAAGTCTTGATTTTGTTTTGTCATTTCTCCCAGCCTGGCACATAAGGCTTGATTAGTTCCAGGTTTAATGAAGGCCCGCCTTCTGAAAAATGAAATGTGTTGTGATTGGTTAGCTGTCACACTGCGTTGTGATTGGCGAACAGCTTAGACGTGTTTCAGTGCTGCCACGCCTCTTGTCAAAGAAGCAAGTTCCGTGCACAACTGTTAGCGCAAGCTAGATTAAAGTGATTCTTATGTTTTAAATATGGATATTTTTCTTACAAAAACGCATTGATTCGCTACAGGAGTCCTTGGGAGTGCCAGGATAAATTTTAACATAACTCAGATTGCATTCGTCTGAAGAAGGAAGTCATATACACGTAGGATGCATGGAGGGTGAGTAAATAATACTACAGTAGTGTTGGGTACTATCATCAGCCTGCGAGATCGCCAATACATGATATTATCATGCTAATGTATTTAATTATTTACATACTTAGTTTCATTGCCCAAAACCAGCTCCAGCATAAGGCTGAAAGCAGCCTAACATTATCAAAGAACATCATCACCAATTAGTCTAGCCTATTCTAGTGCAAGTTTATGCATTTTAAAAAACACTCGCGTTATAAGTGAAGCTAACGTTATCTGCACTGTATGATCAATAAATCTCTTACTGCACACGTCTGCGGTGCGTTACGGCTCTAAATCACCCACTCTAGTCAATGCTTGTGTTTGTACCCGCCGCGCTGCGGCTCATTGAAGCGGTTCTCCGCACTGCATCACTAAAGTTAGGCTAATCCCACACCTTGTCCCTACCCTCCAAAAATTTAATTTAAATATAAATAAGGCATTAATATGTGCTTAATAAGTACTAATAAACAGCCTATATGCTAGTATAGTATACCGTGTCGTTCCAAACCCGTAAAAGCTTTGGTCGTCTTTGGAACACAATTTAAAGGGGTGCTATTATGCTTTTTGCACTTGAATTTTAGTCAGTGTGTGGTGTGTATCTTCGGGCATAAAAAAGATCTACAAAGTTCTCAAAGTCCACTCCAAAGGGAGATATTTCGTTTTTAAAAAATCCCTTTTCAAGAACTACAACGAACGGCTCCTTTGGACTATAATGTTTGTTTTCCACATGCAATGATGTCACAACATGGCCCATTAGAATATCATTAAATTAAATCCCGCCCACAGAAATTCGAATTGTTGGGGGGAGGGTAGGGACGAAGTGGGGAATTAGCTTAACTTTAGCGATGCAGCACGGAGAACCGCTATAAACACAAGCATTGACTGGAGTGGCCACTTCAGAGCTGTAACGCGCCGCAGACGTGTGCAATACAGGGGGTCGAAACACATGCCGAAGCCGCAATCTACTCCGGTTGCCGCATTGGAGCCATAACGTGTCGCATACGTGTGCAGTGTGTGGTAAGAGATTTATTCATCATACAGTGTAGATAGCTTATAATGCGAGTGTTTTTTAAAATGCATGAACTTGCACTAAAATAGGCTAGGCTAATCAGTGATGATGTTCTTTGATAATGTTAGGCTGCTTTTAGCCTTATGCTGGAGCTGGTTTCATGAAACTAAGTATGTAAAGTAATTAAATACATTAGCGCTCTAATATCATGTATCTGCGATCTCGCAGGCTGATGATAGGACCCAACACTACTGTAGCGTATTATTTACTCACCCTCCATTCATCCTAGGTGTATATGACTTCCTGCTGTCAGACAAATGCAATCAGAGTTATATTAAAATTTATCCTGCCACTCCCAAGCTTTAGAACGGCACAGACGGGTGTAGACGGGACTCATCAGTCCAAAACAAGTCCAATAATATGCATCCATCCATAATGAAAAAGTGCCTCACATGGCTCCTGGGTGTCAATAAAGTCCTCCTGTAGTGAATCGATGCATTTTTGTACGAAAATATCCATATTTAAAACGTAAGAATCACTTTAATCTACAGTTGTACACAGAACTTGCTTCTTTGACAAGGGGCGTGTCAGTACTGAAACACCGTCTAAGCTGTTCGCCAATCACAACGCAGTGTGACAGCTAACCAATCACAACACATTTCGTTTTTCGGAAGGCGGGCCTTCATTAAACCCAGAACTAATCGAGCCTTATGTGCCAGGCTGGGAGAAATGTATTGTAATAATGTAAATTATGTTAAAAATAAGGCGTTTTTTGAACCACCAAGCATGAAAGCACGTTCTAGTACACCTTCAAAACAAAATCAAGACTTTGTAAATGAGCATAATAGGACCCCTTTAAAAAACATGGCAAGTTACCTGTATTTATCAAAAATGTTTTTTAAAATCATTGATTTAGGTGGTAACAGTCTTGCTAAATAATGTCTTTTTTCATACAGTGTGTGCTTAAATGCCTTAAAGTGCTTGAACCCCAGTAATTTTTGCTTGCAGCTAAATTATATTTATTATTTTAGTGTGTGTATGTGATTTTTATGGAATATGTAATATATATTTTAAGGAAAGCACTCTCAAAACAATTCAGTAAATGCATGATGCTAATAATCATAAACTCAACGTCGTCCAAAATAATTGTGATTATGACTCTTTCCGTCATAAAGCAGCTTTAATACACACTGTGCACTGCTGTGCATCTCTTCACATTGAGCAGGTTGTGGTAAACGTGACTCTGAGGATCTTCTCGGATGTGGGCCCGGATCTGTTGGCCGGGATCTTGGGATGAGCTCAGCTCTGCGTCTCCTGCGGGACGGCCGATTTATGCCACAGATATGATCCGCGGTGCCAAAACCTGAGCGCACTCTTCCATCAAAAACACTCGCGTTTACAGACACCTGAGCGCCAGTTTGCAGATTGTTTGGGCTAAATGCGCTCATGTGAGATTTCTAATGAATTCAGCTGATTAAACAAACGCGTTGGCAGCGATCGGGCCTCGGTTGCGCTCGCGTCCCACAGGTCTTACGCGAAAACAGGATGTTCTTACAGTTCCCTGAACGTCCCTCTGTCACGTCTGTCTGAGGTGACGGCAGGTAAGCGTGTAAATCAGTGTCTCGCGTTTCTCACCCTCCTCCCATCAATCACTTCATTCATCAGAGACAAAACGGTTGGGGTTTTTGGACGGAGGTTTTGGCATCTGCCGAGAATCGTGTTCACAAAGATGCAGTTAAGACAGGTGGAACTGGGTGAAAGTTTGAGTAAAACCTGTTTGTTTCTCTGTGTTTTTCTGGCAGGAGCGTACGGTGTCGTCCTGAAGTGCAGACACAAGGTAAGATTTCACACACGCAAGTTCAGAGCATGACTTTTTTAAGCACAAAACACAAAGTTCGTCTTAAAAAGCGTGTGTTTATAAAAAGTCCATACTGTTACTTTTCAAAGAAAGTAGTATGCATGCTTTGCAAATTATATACATACTGTATATACAACCTAAGCACACCGTGCAGTGATTTTCTGCATGCATGGTGGAAATTTGCATTGCAAAATTGTGCATATGTGCAAAATGTGCAATAGTGTATCCCATAATGCAATGCATGCATAACAGAGATTTTGTGACAATGTTGCATTTTACTACTAATAATAATAGGCACACAGCAGTGTTTTATGTATTTTTGTATGTTTATGTTCAGTGAACATATCTACAAATCTTTAAAACCCCTGAAACGCAAAAAAGAAACAAAATTGCATTTATTGCATCACCCAAATTGCTTATTTTCAGAAAATTAATTTGTGTTATTGCCATGAAAAATAAGATATGAATATGTCTAAAGATGTCTTTGTTTTATATATGCATTCAGTTGATCAAATGAAGACATTTATAATGTTATAAAAGATTTCTATTTTAAAAAAATGCTGTTCTTTTGAATTTTCTTTTTATCAAACAATCCTGCAAAAATAAAATGTATCACGGTTTCCACAAAAATATTTGTAAGCAACATTGAAAATAATCAGATGTAATGTATTTTTATTTATACGTTAACACCAACTTTTAATAAAAAAAATAAAATAAAATTATATATAATTATACATTTAGATATTTATATATATGTAAAATTTTATGTATACTGTGTGTGTGTGTGTGTGTGTGTGTATATATATAGAGAGAGAGAGATTTTTTATATATATATATATATATTACACACACACACACACTTATATATTGTGTATATATTTTATAGGGCTGTCAAACGATTACTCGCGATTAATCGCATACAAAATAAAAGTTTGAGTTTGCCTAATATACGTGTGTGTACTGTGTGAAATTATTATGTAAATATAAATACACAGAAATTAATGTATATATTTAAAAGATATTTGTTATTTATGTACAAAATATTTGTATTTATATATAATATAAATTATATAGAAATTATAATAAATACTTATACTTGTAAATATTTCGTAAATATATACATGAATGTGTTTATATTTTTATATACAGAATAATTACACAAAGTAAACACACATATATTAGGCAAACTCAAACTTTTATTTTGTATGCGATTAATCGTTTGACAGCCCTAATATTTTATAATTTTATTTACATGTATAATGATTGTTTTCATTTTAAGGACATTAAATTAAGTCTGATCATAATCAGACATTGGTAATAATTGTTTGTTGTACAGCAAATCAGCTGCTTAGAGTGATTTCTGAAGGAAAAAAATTAAAAAATTTAAAAATTTAAAAAAAAAAAAAAAAAATACATAGCTTTTTTAAATTCTAAAAATATTTAAATTTTTTTTCCTTTTTATTTTTGATCTAATAAATGCTGCCTAGATGAGCAGAAGAGACTTCTTCATTTTTTTTCCTATATACAGTGCATGTATACTGTACAGTGTGGCGTGTTAAAGTGGTAAGAATAGTAACAGGTTTGTGTTCGGCGCTAACAGAAAGTGTCATGATGTGACATATGGTGAGTTTATCTATTAATATCTCCTCCGGTCATGAGCGGTGCTGGTCGTAGCGCCCCGCGGCCGTCAGACAGATGGTCTCTCCGTGGCGTCCACAGCCGCGATCTGTTCGCAGCTCTCGGTCTCTCTCTCTGACCCAAACACGCCGGTTCACGCCATCTGCCGCTCTCACCTGCCGTCTTTTCCTGTCGGACAGCCGCGTACAGTCATGTTCGCTCGCCGCCTGACTGATCTCATGCTCGTCACTCACATTGTAGTCTGCAGAGAAATGAGTGATTGACTGACTGTAGGCATGTTTACATGAACACATTTACATCAGTGAAATGAATCCAGTCTGATTCTGAAAGCTCTGTTTATGTGAACCTTTAACGTTTTTTAGCGTGCTTAGAATATACAGACAATATCGTCGCTGGTGTGGATGCTAATGTAGTTATCTTTCTTGGTGTGAATGGGTGTTTACATGCATTCTGAACAAAATTTCCCAGTCATCATGTTCGGATCAATTTTTATTTATTCGAATTAAAATATTAGTCAAGTGTATTCATTTAGTGTCTATTTGTTTCAGTCAAATTTGATATATTTTAGTCATTTTTTATTTTAATTAAATATCTTTTAGTTAGTTTAATTGCATATTTATTATATATTTATTTATTTTATATTTATCACTGTGCATTATGCTTTGAATTCTGTCATATTATTTTTTGTATTATTGTATTATTAATTAATAAATTTAAAAAAGCCAAGTGTATTAATTTGACCTATTTATTTCAATCAAATTTGATATATTTAGTCTTTATTTTTTATTTCTTATTTATCACTTTGCGTTATGCTTTGAATTCTATATTATTTTTGTATTATTATTATTGATTATTATGTGAATACTAATGTTATTAATTATTAAATAAAAATATTGGTCAAGTGTATTTCAATCAAATTTGATATATTTTTAGTCGTTTTTTATTTTAATTAAATATCTTTGTTTAATTAGTTTATTTAGTTATATATATATTTATTTATTTTATATTTATCACTATTATTACATAAAAATATTAGTCAAGTGTATTAATTTAGTTTCTATTTATTTCAATCAAATTTGATATATTTTAGTTATTTTTTATTTTAATTAGATAACTTTATTTAGTTTAATTGCATATTTATTATGTATTTATTTATTTTGTATGTATCACTTTGCATTATGCTTTTAATTCTGTCATATTATTTTTTGTATTACTGATTATTATTTAAATACTAATATTATTGATTATTAAATTTAAAAAAAAAGCCAAGTGTATTAATTTTGGACCTATTTATTTCAATCAAATTTGATATATTTTAGTCATTTTTTTATTTTAATTAATTATCTTTAGTTAGTTTAATTGCATATTTATAATATATTAAATTATTTTACATGTCGTCACTTTGCATTATACTTTGAATTCTATATATATATATATTTTTTTTTTTACTTTTTATTGATTATAATGTGAATACTAATATTATTCATTAATACATAAAAATATTAGTCAGGTGTATTAATTTAGTATCTATTTATTTCAATCAAATTTGATATATTTTAGACATTTTTTATTTTAATTAAATATCTTTATTTAGTTAGTTTAATTGCAAGTTTATTATATATTTATTTATTTTAATTTTATGACTTTGCATTATGCTTTGATTTCTATCATATGTTTTGTATCATTATTATTAATTATTTCATTAAAATATTTGTCAAGTGTATTAATTTAGTATCTAAACCAAATTTGGTATATTTTAGTCATTTTTTAAAATGTGAATTAAATATATTTTAGTTAGTCTAATTGCATTTTTATTATATATTATTTTATGTGGATCATTTGTATTATGCTTTGAATTCTGTCATGTTTTTTTTTTGTATTATTATGAATTTTGTGAATACTAATATTATTAAGTATTTTAATTTATTTATGTATATATTTATCATAATTCATGTTATTTTAATAATTGCTTCAAACAAACCTTGTTGTCTCTTTTAGAACAGCTTGTTTTTATTTATATTTTTATTTATTATTTATTATAATTTTTTATCAATGTTTTATTTTAATCAAATTTATTTATTTAGCTTAATTTTTATTTTATTTATGTATTTGTTTTAAAACATTGCTTACTTTGCATTGTGTTATTATATTATTGTATTAATATTGATTATAATACATTATTTATTCTATAATTATTGATTCTTACAATTATTATTGTAATAGTTTATTTATTATCCCTAATCACTTGCTAATACTAACATACTACACATACTAATGTAATGAAATATTAGCAGTTTTTATTTGCTTGCATGAAAATCAAAGCATTAAATCAAAATTGTCCTCAGATCTGCAAATGGCTCAAATAAGAGTGAAACATACACTACTGTTCAAAAGTTTGGGGTCAGTAAGACTTGTAATAGTCTTTAAAGAAGTCTCTTATGCTCATCAAGGCTGCATTTATTTGATTAAAAATATAGAAAAAAACAGTAATATTGCAAATGTTTTTACAATATAAAATAATTTTATTTTATTTTAACAAACTTTAAAATAGAATTTATTCCTGTGATGAAAAGCTGAATTTTTATCAGCTGTTACTCCAGTCTTAAGTGTCACATGATCCTTCAGAAATCATTCTAATATGCGGATTTATTATTAGAATGATCAATGTTGGATAATATCAACAGTTGTGCTGCCAAATATTTTTTGGAACCAAACTTTTGAACGGTAGTGTACATATACATGTATGCAAAGTTGCTGTTGTAGATTTGCATGATTTGACATTTTTGCATTTAAATATATCAGTATGTGCATTTTTATTGCTGAAACAAGGTGCTATAAAAGTCAGTAAAAATGCTCTTCTACAGTCCGTTTTTTCTTTCATCTGAAATAATGTAATCGTGGAGCAACAGTTTTACAAGAAAAAAACTTCCCTTTATCTGCCTCAGATCAGTGTGTGTGTGTGTGTGTGTACAGGTTTATGTGGTTTAACAAATCTGTATGAAGACATGGTGACATGACATATTACAACATAAATATGGTTTATGAGGTTTACACTTCCTGTGTAAACATCATTTAAACTAAAAGGTTAAAAACTTACTGGACAGTGTTTTTTGTAATTCAGATTTTATAAAAAATTCAAAAATTCAAAATTTTGAATTTTAAAAAATAGCAGTAGTTTTGTGTGAGTGGTAGGTAAGGGCATGGAAAATACAGTTCGTACAGTAGAAAAAAACATTCTCCCCATAAACCACATATGCAAGTGTGTGTGTGTGTGTGTGTTTGGTGTGTGGAGTGCAGCTGTGTTGGCAGTAGATCACAGTCAGTGTGAATTATAAAGCTCATCATTCCAGCCACAGGCCTTTATTCTGACACTGTTGCTTTCATCCCAATAGCCAGGTGCAGAAGACACAAACACACACACACACACACACACATGCGCACACACACACACACACACTCGTCAGTGCTTTACATGCATGCATTCCGTTTAAAATACTTAACATGCAGTTTAACATCATTGTAACCTTTAAGTAACCAGAGCAACAGGATTCTTTGGTCTTAATGACAGAAGCTGATCTGAGACAGAAAACTTACTGTAGAAAAACAAAGTTCATGCTTACGTGCGCATCGGGGCTTTATAGGACTTTGAAATGTAAATCCTAATGCATGGGACCCCTGTCCTAGAATTTTAAATGGCAACTGTATATTTTCATCCATAATGACCTAATTGATACTGTAAAAATATTATATTTTCACTATTCATTATTATATTATAAATTTGTGTAAAATGTTACGTTTAAAATAATTGCGTTATATCAGTCTGCTTTTTTTGCTTAATGTAGTACCATACTGTTAAATGTTTTATTTTATTTTTTTTATTTTGCTTATTTTATGTATTGATTCAATTAAATAGCATTTTATTGATTCATTTTAATCATTTATGTATTTAAATAAAATAGTATTTATTTTAATTATTTTTGTTTTATTCAAATGTATTATTATTTATTTAAATCAAATTTTATTTATTTTACTTTTGTTTTTTTACTATAATTTTAATCTTTCATTTTTTTATTTATTGAGGCCACCTTGAAAACAAGATGATACATCTCAAGGAGTCTATCCTATTATGTATTTAAATCAAATTTTAATTATGTTAATATGTCATATTTGTAAAATATGTGTATGCAATTAAATATTTTAATAAAATGTTTTATTTCATTAAATCAAATTTTATTATTTTAATATAATATAATAATAAATTATATTTATTTTATATTAATTAATTAATTTATTTTTATTTATTTAAATAAATGTATTTATTTATTTATTTATTTATTTATTCATTCATTCATTCTTTTTAATTTAATTTTAATTATTCATTTATTGAAAACAAGATGATCTCAGTCTATAAATAAATTCAGTTATTTAAAGCAAATTTATATATATATATATATATATATATATATAATATTTTTACTTAATTATTTATTTATTTTAATCAAATTTATTATTTTTAATTCATTTAAATCATTTTTTAAATTTATTTAAATTTTATTTTAATCATTCATTTATTTTATTCATTGGGACCACTTTGAAAAAAAGATGATACATCTGCAGGACTCTATCCTAATAAATAAATTAAATTATTTATTTAAAGCAAATTTTTGTTTCTTTTTAATATTTTTAATCAAATGTTTTTATTTTAATTAATATATAATAAATAATATAATATAATATATAATATAATATAATATAATATAATATAATATAATAAATTATGTTTATTTTAATCTTTTTTATTTTAATCAAATGTATTATTCTTTAATTTATTTAAATATATATATATATATATATATATATATATATATATATATATATATATATATATATTTTTTTTTTTATTATTATCTTTTACATTTTATTTTAATCATTTATTTAGTTTTATTATTTATTTTTTTATTTATTGGGACCACATTGAAAACAAGATGATACATCTCAAGGAGCCTATTCTATTAAATAAATTCAATTATTTATTTTAAGCAAATTTTAGTTATTTTAATATATGTATTTTTTTATTTTAATCAAATGTTTTTATTTATTTATTTATTTTAATCAAATTTTATTACTTAAATATAATATAATATATTGTAATAAAATATAATATTATACATTGTAATATAATACAATATAATATATAAAAATATCATATAATAAATTATATTTATTTTTCTTTTTTGTTAAAAGTTAAAATAAAGCGTTTTTTGTTGTATTGTTGTCTCATGACCTCTTGATGTGGCATGTTTTGTGCAGCATGTGGCGTAAAGTTAGTAAATAAATAAATATATATAAAAAATAAATAGTACGAAAAATTAATAAATAGTAAATAATACTTTTTTTCTCCAGCCCTGTGTAAAAACATCTCGCTTTTTGACAGTCCACTCAAAACATTTGTCAAAATCACTCTTCTGCTTGATTCATCACACTAGAAATGTAAGGTCACGTCAGGAGCACGGCATTGTGGGAGTGTTTTGTTGTCAGTGCATTAGAAGTATTGCGTGCATACAGTAAATGTGCATGTATCACAGTTTGTGTCCTGTAGAAACAGTCACTGATGTGTTTGGGGACGTGTGAAGAGAGTCAGTGCTGCTGTGATTTGTGATCTGCTGCATTAGTCAGGTTTGTGACTCAGACTCTTGGTGCAGAGACGTTTTTGTCCTTAACTGATGATGGGCTCGTCAAAGCATCGGGCGTTCAGAGCTTCTGATAGTGACAGCAGCTTTCAGAGGCATCATGGGATTTCATTAGCCTGATTTCATCATAGTATCAGACCGGAGCTCTTCACGGCGGCTGTCAGACTCGTCAGTCTTCGTCACAAAGGCCTCGTTCACACCTCGTCTGAACTCACTGCCTCTGGAAATGAAGCTTTGCGGTTCTTCGTCAGTGTCTTCAGATAGACTGACTGCTGTTGACGTGTTAAACAGAGTTCACAGCTAATGGCGAGTCAGCAGAGATACGGCTGCCTTTGACCTGGTTTTGTCTGGGTTTCTGGTTTTTCAACAACTGACACCAGAAGTTTAAAGAAAAAGGTGGATACTGTGGAAAAAATGCACTGAAATTTCCTATTAAACCAGCAGTGAGAGCACTTTGTGATGCAGAAACTACGCCTGATCTGTTTATCTGATTATATGTCATTTGTTTTTAATTTAAATGATTTAATTTATTTATTTTAATTTGTTATTCTAATTTTAATGTGTATTTTTGTTTTAAAGCTTATTTGCTATTTATTTACATTTGAACTATTTTCGTTTAACTTTTCAGCAGGCCACTTGTTTACGTTTTTTTTAGTTTTTTTAATTATGTGTTATTTATTTATTTATATATATATTTATTTACATTTTACACATTTTTAACAGCTAGTAACTTTTAATTTGAATTCATTACTTTTCTATTAGCTTTTTATCAGATCTTTTACTACCTTTAAATTTGAATGTTTATTGTACTTTTAATTTATTTATTTTAATTATATTATTTATTTAATTTTTTCACATTTTTAGCAGCTCCCCTAGTACCTTTTAGTTTAATTAATTTTATTTATTTTTTTATTTATTTACATTATTTTTCTCTTATTTTTCTCTCTGCAGATCTTTTGCTACCTTTATATTGTAATATATTTATTGTCTTTTTAATTAATTTAATTTAATTATTTATTGTTGTTATTTATTTATTTACATTTTACACATTGTCAGCAGCTCCCTTATTACATTTTAATTTTAATTTATTTACATTTTAATTAATTAATTAATTTACATTATTATTCTCTTTGCTTTTTAGCAGATCTTTTACTACCTTTAAATTTGAATGTTTATTGTACTTTTAATTTATTAATTTTATGTATTATATTATTTATTTAATTTTTCCACATTTTTAGCAGCTCCCCTAGTTCCTTTTAATTTTAATTCATTTTATTTTTTTTTATTTACGTTTTACATTATTTTTCTCTTAGTTTTTTCGCAGATCTTTTACTACCTTTAAATTGTAATATATTTATTGTCCTTTTAATTAATTTAATTTAATTATTTATTGTTGTTATTTATTTATTTACATTTTACACATTGTCAGCAGCTCCCTTATTACATTTTAATTTTAATTTATTTACATTTTAATTAATTAATTAATTTACATTATTGTTCTCTTTGCTTTTTAGCAGATCTTTTACTACTTTTAAAGTTGAATGTTTATTGTACTTTTAATTAATTTATTTTTTTTATTATATTATTTAATTTTTCCACAATTTTTAGCAGCTCCCCAGTACCTTTTATTTTTAATAACTTTTTTTTATTTATTTACATTTTACATTATTTTTCTCTTAGTTTTTTTCACAGATCTTTTACTACCTTTAAATTGTAATATATTTATTGTACTTTTAATTAAATTTAATTATTTATTGTTAGTTATTTGTTTACATTTTACACATTGTCAGCAGCTCCCTTATTACCTTTTAATTTTGATTTATTTTTTAATTTTAATTTTAATTAATAAATTTACATTTACATTATTTTTCTCTTTGCTTTTTAGCAGATCTTTTACTATCTTTACATTTTAAGATTTATCCTACTTTTAATTTATTTTTTGTTATTTATTTACATTTTAAACTATTTACTCTTAACTTTTCAAAAGACCCCTAAGTATCTTTTAATTTTCATTTCAGTTTAAATTTTACACTGTTTTCTCTTTTTTTTTTTTTTTATTTAATCATTTGTAAAATGTACTCATTTATTACTATTTTCCTCTTTTTAGCAGCTCCCAAAGTACCTATTAATTTTTATTTATTTACATTTTGATTATTTGTTTTAATGATTTATGTCTTTATTTTAAATTTACATTTTATTTATTTATTTGTTTGTTTTATTTACATTTTACTCTTTTTCTCTTTAGCTGATTCAGTACATTTTAATGGTAATTTATTTGCATTTTTATTTATTTTAATGTTCTAATTTTGTTTTATTTTATTTATTCTAATTAATCCCTTCATGCCCTCTTCCAGAATTTGAAAATTTTAATTTAAAATTTTGAATTTGAAAATTATAATTTTCAATTTTGAGTCTGACGTTTTGAACTTGAAAATTTAAATGTGAAAGTTTGAATTTGAAAATTTGAATCTGAAATTTTAAATTGGAAAATTTGAATGTGAAAGTTTAAATTTGAAATTTTAAAAATTTGAAATTTGATTTGATGTTTTAAAAAGCACAGTAATGGTGTAATTTATCATGAGTAATTTATTAGTAAGTAGTAATTCATCAATATACTGTATATATTCCTAAAAAAGCATGTGTGCTGCCACTCATGTGAGTTGCTGCCACATGATTAATCAGATACTTCCATTAATGAGCAGTTGTTCACTTAAAATAATAGTGAACACTACTGTATTTGACACAATAGTGTATTTTACTCAATGTTCACTCCAAAACAGTCTCTAAAATGTTGGTGATGTTGGTACATTTGTGTCCATTGGTGTTTCTATAGATATATCGGTTTGTTACGGCTCATGAAGAAAATTCAGCCTTTGCTTCACATTTCCCACAATGCACCTGTGCTGTGCTCTTAGAGAACTCTCTGAACGTCACAGTGAGAAAAGAGGTCAGCGTGTATTCTTAGTTCTACAGAGACGCTTTCTGTTCGTCTGATTCACTGAAGACTGCGGCCAGTCGCTCAAATCACCATATAATCATGCAGAACAAATCACACTACACCAGTTTTCCTGCCTGACTAACAGCTTTAGTTTAGTTTGAGCTACTAGATTTAATTTTTACTAGATTTTGCTTGATTTTATATCTCGCATTGAACATTTTGATGTAATTGTCAATAAATAATTTGTGTAAAATATTATAATTACATTACATCAGTGTGTTTTTTTTTTTTTTTTGCTAACTGTAGTACCATACTGTTACATGTAGTTTATTTAAATGTATTATATATTATATAATATATAATATTATAATTATAATATATATTTATTAATATAATATTATAATATATATTTTATTTTATTTTATTTTATTTACATTTTATTTTTTTTATTTTAATCAAATGTATTATTCTTTAATTTACTTAAGTCAATTTTTTAATTTATTTACTTTTTTATTTTAATCATTCATTTATTTTATTAATTGGGACCACCTCAAGGAGTCTATCCTAATAAATAAATTAAATAATTTATTTAAAGCTAATTTAAGTTATTTTAGTATGTATTTTTAATAAAATGTTTTATTTATTTCTTTGAATCATTTTTTATTATTTTAATAATACTATCTATATAATATATAATATTTTTAATATAATAATATTATAGTAGATATAAAAATAATATGATATATATATATTTTTTATTTTAATCAAATTTCTGTTTCTTTGTTGCAGTCTGATATTTCACTTACAATCAAGTTTGCAATTCCTTGTTGTTTTAATTTACTTCATCTTTACTAGATTTTGCTTGATTTGACCTCTTTCAATAAATGTCCAATTCCTAATACTAAAAGATTAGTAAACATTTATAAACATTTACAAATGACACTTTAGCAAAAACATGAACAAATGATTCATAAATGATTTGTAATGATGTGTAAATGTCTACACAACCAATGAAGACCAAATATATGACATTTACAGACTGTGATTAATGAATAATACATGAATAGTTAAAAGTGCCTAAAATGACTAATTAAGCTATTTTTTTTCACATTTGTAAATTAAAAACAGAGATGAACTTTTAATCATTGTAAAATTTGTGTTCAAATCATCAAATCATTTGTAGATTTTTAATGACATTTGTAAGTGTGTTAATTTACATTAAATGACCCGTTAATCAGGAGGTATGTAGGTTTATGCTTTATTAATTAAAGTTATTATAAAGTGTTACACTTAAGTTTTGTTTTCCAAAAACAAATCAAAATTAAGTGAGTATATGCTTAAAACAAGAAAAAAGATCTGCCAATGGGGTCAGTTAAATTAATAAATGTTATAATAAATGTATTTTATATTTAAGAATATATTTCTATTTAGAAAATATATTTTATTTTTTAAAATGCTTAGATATTTGTACTTGAAAACAGTGTGGTCAGTTAAATTAATAAATGTTATAATAAATGTATTTTATATTTAAGGATATATTTCTATTTAGGAAAATATATTTTATTTTTTAAAATGCTTAGATATTTGTACTTGAAAACAGTGTGGTCAGTTAAATTAATAAATGTTATAATAAATGTATTTTATATTTAAGAGTAAATTTATTTTATATTTAAGGATATATTTCTATTTAGGAAATATATTATGACTTAAGAGTGTTTAGATATTTGTACTGATAAACAAACTAAAATACTAAAAAGGAAAATCAGTTTTTCAGTGTAAAACAAATGTTTATCTTTGTTTTTTGTTTTTTATTTATTTATTTATTGTAAAGTTTGTATTAATCTCATTTTATTTGCACAAATAAATTAAATTATTGTATTATATTTTATTTATTTACATTTTAATTTATTTTAAGTATTTTGATTAATTTGTTTTCATCTATTTTTTAGTGTATTTATTTACATAAAACAATGTCTGCTAACTTATTTAGAGCTGCAAAACGGTTAGTCACGAGAATAAAGTGTGCTGTGTAAAATACACAGTAAACACACACACACATATAGTATATAAACATAAACATTAACTTTGAATTGATTAATTGCAACTAATTGTTTTGCAACTGTAAATGGCACACAAGTTAAAGCCACTTAAGTCATTTTGCTTCTCAAGTGAATGCATCTTGGTTTATAAATGTTTATATGTTTGTACTGAAAAACAAGACAAAAATACTGAGAAAGAAAATGATTTTTTGCAATGTGAAACCAGTGTTTATCTTCATGTTTTCAGGCCTCGATTCACTCCTCAGTCGGTTTGATTTGAGTTTGTATTTATGTATATATGTGTTCTGGTAGGTGTGGTTGTGAAAACCTCTCTGTCCGGTGCGGTTTGGCCTGTTTGTCTCCGATCGTGTCTCGACTCGCTTCTGCATGGATTTAATGAACCTGAACGTCTCGTTTGAGCAGTTCCCCGTAATTAATTCACCCGGCCTGACCCGAGCGTTTCCCGTCAGATATAAACCGCAGTCCTGAATATCACACATTCATCTGCCTAATTGTCCATTCGTAATCTGTTTAATTTGGCCGTGGTTTTATTTGGGTCTGTGAGCAAACAGTTTCTGCTTTGTAATGTTTTGTTAGGCTGTTGTTCAGGTGTATTTCTCACCTGAGGCTTTGGCCGCCATCCAGTGATTCACCTCTGTTGGTGTTTGTGTTAAATATTTAAAGAGAATTTCCTTTTTATTGTGCTGTGATTTGCTCTGATGGGAACGAAGATCTTCATGGGTTTCTCTTGAGAATTCGACATGGTTTTTTGTCTCATAATGTTGTTTATTTGACATTTTTGTTCTGTGAAAATTATGTTCTGTGTTGTTGAATTTTTTAAAAATTACTTTAAAAAATGTACCTGAATTACCTATTCAAATTGTATTTTTTTTAGGAATTATTTAAATGATCTATTCAAATAAATAAACAAATATAGAATTTATATATATATTTATATATAATATACTGTATATATATATAATATACGTTATATGTTAATTTATCATTTGAATCTACATTAAAATAAAAACTTTAATTAAAATAAATTAAAAATGACAAAAAACTAAAAAAACAACAACAAAAATATGAAAATAAAATATTAAAAATGTAAGATTCAAAATTATTTCTAAAAATTTACCTGATTTACCTATTCAAATTGTATTTTTTGTTAATTATTAAAATGATCTATTCAAATAAATAAATAAACAAATATAGAATTTATCTATCTATCTATCTATCTATCTATCTATCTATCTATCTATCTATCTATCTATCTATCTATCTATATATACTGTATATTTGTGTATTCATCATTTTAATCTACAATAAAATTAAAACTTTAATTAAAAAAAAATTAAATTACAAAAAGGCAAAAAAACAACAACTAAAATATAAAAATAAAATATAAAATTAAAAATTACTTTTAAAAAGTGACCTGAATTACCTATTCAGATTGTTTTTAATTAAAAAATTTTAAATAAAAATTAAAAAAATTAAAATTAAAAATTAATTTTAAAAATGTATATATTTATATATAATGTACTGTATATCTATTTATTTATCATTTTAATCTACATTAAAATAAAAACTTTAATTTAAAAAAAGTCAAAAAACATTAAAAATGACAAACTAAAATATAAAAATTAAAATATTAAAATTAAATATTAAAAATGTAAATTAAAAATTACTTTTTTAATATTTAATTTAATTTAATATTTAATTTAATATTTTACATGTACACTACCATTCAAAAGTCAGTAAGATTTTTGTTTAATATAACTTACGTTTATTCGTCAAAGATGCTTTAAATTGATCAAAAGTGACAGTAAAGATATTAATAATGTTACAAAATATTTCCATTTCATATAAATGCTGCTCTTTTGAACTTTCTGTTTATCTGTGAATCCTAAAAAAATTAAATGCATCACGGTTTCTTCAAAAATATTGTGCAGCACAACTGTTTTCAACATTGATAGTAATAATAAACGTTTCTTGAGCATCAAATCAGCATATTAGATTGATTTCTGAAGATCATGTGACACTGAAGACTGGAGTAATGATGCTGAAAATTCAGATTTGATCACAGAAATAAATTACATTTTACAATATGTTCACGCAGAAAAGCATTATATTAAATACTAATAATATTTCACAATTTTTAACCTGTTTTTAGATCAAATAAATGCAGCCTTGGTAAGCAGAACAGACTTCTTTCAAATTTCACAGACCCCAAACTTGTTATATAAACTTATGCACATATGAAATATATATGTATCTGTGTGCGCGTGTGTGTGTTTTCTGGCACTCAAATATCTTTTGTCTAAATTCATACATTGTTTTTTTAGCTTTAAAATAATCAACAGTAAGAGTACGTGGGTCGTTCTCCTCTCTATCAGACGGTTATTTATACACAATGATATTTTTATTCCTTTATTCCGGACGCAGGTGCTCAGCATGTGTTTAAGATGCCGCGTGACCAATCAAGTGCTGAATGGTTCACATTTGTTTTTCTCCAAGTTCATTTTGTCCTTTTGTTTATGTGTTGGTTATGATCTCCTGATGTGGTTCACATTACCCACATTAAACATAGTACAGTGTTTTGCATTGACATATTTAACAATAAAACAAGTAAAAAAAAAAAAAATAAATAAAAGAATAAAATGTTTTAAAAATGACCAAAAAAGCAAAAAAATCCCAAAAAAAAACTAAAATATAAAAATTTAAATATAAAAACGAATAATTAAAAATATAAAAATTAACAATTAAAAATGACTAAAAGTTTCTCACTGATGAAGTTGACACTTGTGAAGTTACTTACACTGTGATTCACACAATAAATAGTGAAAGATTTCATGCCGTTTGTGTGCGTTTGACTTGCTGTTTGTTGTAAAGGCATCTGAACTCTGGTTTAAACATTCATCAGACTCAGTGTTTGCGGATCTCAGAGGAATGTGGCTCACTGATGAACCTGTGTGACCTTTGACCTGTGCGGCTGGTGTTATCGGTCAGTTTTGCTCTGGTGTTGAGTTTCAGGGACAGACTCTGTAGATCAGGGTTATTCATGAACCGCTGATGGTTTTTGTTCAAACATGTTACTGTAAATCCTGCATCATTCACAAACACACCTCTAACGCTCCTCAATAGAGAAATACTAATGCTGTTAATTCAGCTCAGACCCACATTTTGATTAAAATACCCATTTTTTTTATTTTACATTGAATTACAATAATAATATAATGGCAACACTTTACAATACGGTTCATTAATTAACATTAGCTAACTGTATTAGTTAACATGAACTAGGAATGAACAATACTTCTACAGCATCTATTAATCTTAATGTTAATTTCAGCACTTACTAATGCCTTATTAAAATCACAAGTTTTTTGTTAATATCAGTCAGTGCACTGTGAACTAACATGCACTAACAATGAATAATTGTATTTTTATCAACTAACTTTAACAAAGAATAATAAATAGTGTAATAATTGTGTTGTTCATTGTTTGTTCATGTTAGTTAATACATTAACTAATGTTAACAAGTGACATCTTATTATAAAGTGTTACCAATATATGTATTTATTTATTAGTAGTAGTAATAATAATAATAATAATTGTATTAAATTATCAAATTAAAATATTAGTTAATTAATAATTAAATTAAATTCTTATTGTTAGTGTTATTATTCTTTATATATATATATATATACACTACCGTTCAAAAGTTTGGGGTCAGTAAGACTTGTAATAGTCTTTAAAGTAGTCTCTTATGCTCATCAAGGCTGCATTTATTTGATTAAAAATATAGAAAAAAAAACAGTAATATTGCAAAATGTTTTTACAATATAAAATAATGTTTTTTATTTTAACATACTTTAAAATAGAATTTATTCCTTTGATGAAAAGCTGAATTTTTATCAGCTGTTACTCCAGTCTTAAGTGTCACATGATCCTTCAGAAATCATTCTAATATGCGGATTTATTATTAGAATGATCAATGTTGGATAATATCAACAGTTGTGCTGCCAAATATTTTTTGGAACCTGTGATTTTTTTTTTTTTTTTTCAGGATTCTTTCATGAATAACAAGTTTAAAAAGTACAGTGTTTATTCAAAATATAAATATTTTATAACAATGTAAATTATTTGTTATTAACTTTTAATAAACTTTTAATTATTAACTTAATACATCCTTTCTTAAAAAGAAAAAAAAAAATGTACTGACCCCAAACTTTTGAACGGTAGTATATATATATATATATATTAAACAAAGTAAGAAATATTATTATTATTATTATTATTATTATTATTATTATTATTATATATTCTCTTTTTTTATTTTGCATTTTTTATTTTGTTTTCATAAGAAGTGCCAGTATTTAATGAACAGCAGAAATGATTTATTTACTGTTTGTTTGTTTGTTCTTTCAAAGTAAGTGCCTTATTTCCTTTTTGAATTTCAATTAAATTTATATTATTTCATGAACAGGAGAATGTATTTATTTATTTATTTAGTAGTTATTTTTGTAGTTATTTTTTAATGTATTAAAGTAAGAAATATTACTATTATAATATTTACAATAAAATTATACAATTTAGGTGCTTATATAAAATACATTATACAATTAAATATTATTATTATTATTATTATTATGTATTTATTATTATTATTATTATAAACATCACATTTTAATACACAGAAATTATTTTTTTGTTTATTTGTTTTAATTGTTATTTAAAATGTAAATTAGTTTATTGTTTTTGCCAAATTTTGTTTTTATATTTATTTCTTATTTTTATTAAATACTTTTATTACAGTGAGCATTACATTAGTAATGTTTTATTTTAAATTAAATTTATTTACATTTATTTTGTTTCTTTTTTAATGGTTTAATATTTCTTGTATTAAAATGATTAAAATACATATTAAATATTTAATATTCAATATAAAAAATAGCTTTTTGACACCCTCCCTCCAAAGTAAATCCCTAATTCAGACAATATTTTTGCAGATTAATAAAAATAAAACAAATTGCACATTTAAAATTTTGAATGTTTCAGCTGAATTCACTTTCCTTACAAAACTCTGACTGATGGCCATTTCATAACACGCATATATTTGCATAATAAACTGTGTTTGGTTTTGTTTCTTTGCATGTGTTTACCAAAATATAGCTGTCATTTTTATGTGATGAAGAAACAAAACAGAGCATTTTCTACATAAACTTACTGCCGCAAAATGCAAAAATACTGTAGTTGCATTACAAGCATGTTCAGCCTTTCATTTACTAATCATTGTAATAAATGTTTTGAAGCTCAGTAAGTGTTTATGAGTCTGAAGCAGAGCCGATCAGACGTCCACACACCAGCACGGAGGCGTCGAGCCGTTCAGGAGAGAGCAGAAAATGGGTCACTTGAGCCGTATGAAAGAAACGAGGACGAGACGAGAGAAAGAAACTCGTTATTTCAGGCTTGTTATCTGACCTCTGGCCGTCTGATCTCTGCAAACCTCACCTGGTCTAATAAACAGGCTAATATCTCCCGCTTCCTGTTTGCGCACGCCGCCGCCGAAGCGCTTTGGCGTCACGCTGTCAGAGAGATGAAAATAGCGACGTCTCTCTCATTGTTCGGTCTGTTTTCATGCGAGCGAGGTTCCGTTCGGCTCGGCCAATCGGGAGCCGGCGTGTGTGTGCGAGCTATGAATATTCATGAGATGCTAATGCCCGCCTGTGGCCTGTAGTTTTGGCTGATCGGGGACGGCGTGCAGCTTTAAGAAGAGCCTGCGGTGCTTTCTGGAGCTCCAGAGCCTTCAGGCTGATCTGGAATCTGTCTGCGCTCTCAGATAAACCAGTTCAGCTCCGACGCCCCAGTCCTTCTTCTTATCGCGCTCAAACACAAGCAGTGCAGCAGAATTATTTATAATTAGATAGGAGTTTTTTTATGGTTGTGGTAATCACACGAAGACGAAGATACAAGCAAACACAAACCCCACATGAACACACAGGAACTGATATACTAATGATAATGAGGTGAACACGTCTGAACAGAATCACTCAAATCAGTGACTATGACAGATAAATACTGGAAGGAGCGAGAACAACGACAAGGGAAACTGATAGAAACAAAATAAAAGTCTGTATAATAATGAAACAAACTAACTGAATGTATGTTACAGTGTTGTAGTTTTTATTTTAAGAGCCTTATTTTTGTTTTATGAACAATAGCATTTATTTATTTACTCTTTTTGCAGATTTTAGTTTATTTTTTATATTAAATGCCAGCATTTCATGAACAGCAGAATTTATTTATTCACTCACTTTTTATTTTGCAGTAAGTGTGAATTTGAGAATTTATTTACATTACTTATTTTAATTCATAGAACGTTTATTTTATGAACAGCAGCAGTTTATTTTGTAGTTTTTAATTTTATTTTTTATTAAGTGCCTTATTTTTATTTGATGAACATCAGCGTTTACTTACTTAATTTATTTTATATTATATAATTTATTTTATTGTTTTTATTTTTTGAACAGCAGAATTTATGATGAAGATTTTATTTTATTTATTTTGCAGCTTTTATTTTATTTTATAATAAGTGCCAGCATTTGCCTTATTTGTATTTTACGAACAGCAGAATTTATTTATTTATTTATTTATTTAGTAGTTTTTATTTAGAAAGTTTATTTTATTTTATATTTTATTTTATTATTTTATTATTTTATTTTTTGAACAGCAGAATTTATAATGAAGATTTTATTTTATTTATTTTGCAGCTTTTATTTTTTGCCAGCATTTGCCTTATTTGTATTTTACGAACAGCAGAATTAATTAATTTATTTACTTATTTATTTTGTAGTTTTTATTTTATAGAATGTTAATTTTATTAGCAACAGAATTTTATTTTATTTTATTTTATTTTATATTTTATTTTATTATTTTATTTTTTGAACAGCAGAATTTATAATGAAGATTTTATTTTATTTATTTTGCAGCCAGCATTTTTTTTGCCAGCATTTGCCTTATTTGTGTTTTATGAACAGCAGAATTTATTTATTTATTTACTTATTTATTTTGTAGTCATAGAAAGTTAATTTTATTGGCAGCAGAATTTTATTTTATTTTATTTTATTTTATGAACAGCAGAATTTATTCTAAAGATTTTATTTTATTTATTTATTTTGCAGCTTTTATTTTATTTCATAATAAGTGTCTTTCATTTGTAGGAAGTTTATTTTATTAGCAACAGAATTTTATTTTATTTTATTTTATTTTATTTTATTTTATTTTATTTTATTTTATTTTATTTTATTTTATTTTATGTTATTTATAGTGCCTTTGTTTAAGGTAGTGGTTTAGACAAATGGTGAATTTTGTAATAAAAGATAAAAATGACTAAAATACAACAAAATAGCTAAAACTTTAAGTACAATTAAAATGAAATCTAATCTAATCTGATCAATCCAATTCAAAATATTAACAAAAACTATACTAGCGTGTCACTGATAAAATAACACTGATTAAAATCACTGCATCTCAATGCTTTGTTTAATCTCAGTTATGAACAATTTGTTTTATAAATGAAGCCTATTAAGACTAAAAATAGCTGTTCCTTTAACAAAGCAACATTTATTTATTTATTTAGTTCCAGATCACGTGTTCAGAACTGGCAAATAAGCTTGATATTTTGCGTATATTTTGCATTAAGCGTGTGAATGAACAAGTGCATTCTGATTTCACTGAAGTATGCAAACTTTTTACAGATATTGATTTAAAATCTAAACATTTAGTATAAATAGTTTAGTTTTTCCCAGCATTTTGTCATTTTGCTGCTCCGCTCTGCACTGAAGAGCAATTGCATGATGGTCCATTTTATTTTATTACTATTTCCAGCCACCCGTTGCTCTAGAGCAGCTCCACGAATATGACTCAATTTGGATTTGTGAACTTATATTGGGAGCATCTTTCATGTAAATGTATGTAAATGTAGTATGTGTGTACGTGTGCAGCGGAGCCACAAATGGATTTCATTACACACAAATATCCCCGTCCGCTTCTCATTTTGGTGAGTGTTTTGTTTTTGCCGTGTTTTGCGTGTGTGTTTCCTGTGTTTCTTCCATTCTTCTGTCCTCGTTTCAACTTCCTGTTACGTGCGAGTCTCTTCACAGACTCACGCTGGGCTGAATTCAGCCCGTTAGTCATTAATAATCCAGTCAAATCCACATATGAAGGAGCCTCAAGTGTTTATGATGCTTTTATGCTTCTTCTTCTGGTTATTTTTTGAAGTTTGACAGCTCAAATCTTAAATATGACCCCAAACACTGTGACAGAGGTGAGGCAGGGGTGAGGGGTCACTGAGAAGCTGTCAATTACTCATATCTGAGCAGGTGTAAACAACTGTGACCTTTGACCCACGTCACATACAGTCTGTGATCCACAGCAGCTTTTGAACCTAATGAGTCACAAAAATATACTCTACCGGTCAAAAGATTTTTCTCTTTTTTTGAAAGAAGTTGATGCTGTTATTCAGCAAGGAGGCATTACATTGATCAAAAGTGACATTAACGACCTTTATAATGTTACAAAAGATTTCCATTTCAAATAAATGCTGTTCTTTTGAACTTTCTATTCATCAAAGAATCGTGAAATATGAAGTGTCAGAAATGTTTCTTGAGCAGCAAATCAGCATATTGGAATGATTCCTGAAGAATCGTGTGACACTGAAGACTAATGATGCGGAAAATACAGCTTTGATCACAGAAATAAATGACATTTTACAATATATTCACATAGAAAACAGCTGTTTTAAATGGTAATAATTTTTCACAATTTTACAGTTTTTACTGTATTTTTGATCAAATAAATGCAGCCTTGGTGAGCGGAAGAGACTTCTTTCAGAAACATTTTAAAAATCCCCAAACTTTTAAAAAGGATATACTGTATATCAGTGAATATATAGATAATCAAAACTATAAACATATAAAAAGTCGATACCTGAAATAAAATATATAAAAAAAAACCTTGAAAACTTGTAATATTAAAATGATTTAAAAAAAAATTTATTTAATTTCAGCTGGTTGTCAAGGCAGCATTTCTCATTTTATATTGGTTTAACTTAATAGTTACTAAAATAACTCAAACCAAAACTGAATTAAAACCAGGATTTGTACAGATACTGTAAAATGAGATCACAGGACTTTTAAGGGCTTTTCAAGCACTACTTTTTGAATTACAGTTACTTTAAACAAAGATCTCACTAATCATATAGTGTCTTTCAAATTCTAAAAAAAAGATAAATAGATAAATAAAAATATATTCCTTTGTCTTGTTTGTATAACTGTACTGGCAAACTAAATCAAATGATATGCGACATTCCGATTTAAATCAAATGATTTGTGAACCCGCTCCGAAATCCCGATCTAACTCAAATGATTCACTATATGTGATTTGAAAACCCGATCTGAATCAAATGATTCACTATATTTGATTTGAAAACCCAATCTGAATCAAATGATTCGCAATACGCAAAGTTCTGATCTAATTCAAATGATTTGCAATGCGCAACTAAAGTCCCAATCTAACTCAAATTATTAGTGATTTGAAGTCCCGATCGGGATCAAATGATTCACAATACATGAAGTTCCTATCTAAATCAAATGATTCGCAATACGCAACCGAAATCCTGACCTAACTCAAATGATTCACTATATGTGATTTGATTTGCAATACGCGACTGAAGTCCCAATCTAACTCAAATTATTCGCTACACACGATTTGAAGTCCCGATCAAAATTAAATCAAATTCGCAATTTAAAGTCCTGATCTATATCAAATGATTTGTGATATGAAGTCCCGATCTAACTCAAATGATTCAAATGATTTGCGAACCCTCTTTGAAATCCCGATCTAAATCAAATTCACGATTTGAAGTCCTGATCTAAATCAAATCATTCGCAATACACAAAGTCAAATGATTCGTGAACCCTCTCCAAAGTGCGAATCAAACTCGAATGATTTGCAATACGCGACCGAAGTCCAGATCGAAATTGAATGATTCGCGATACGCAGTGTCAAATGATTCGCGAACGCTCTTCGAAGTCCTGATCTAAATCAAATTAAATTCACGATTTGAAGTCCTGATTTGAATCAAATGATTCACAAATATGCGAAGTCCCGATCTAAATCAAAAGATTTGTGATTTAAAGTCCTGATCAGGATCAAATGATTCACAATGCACAAAGTTCTGATCTAAATCAAAAGTCTAAATCAAAAGATTCGCGATTTAAAGTCACAGTTGGGATCAAATGATTCACAATATGTGAAGTTCTGACCTAAATTAAACGATTTGCGATTTGAAGTCCTGATCTGAATCAAATAATTCGCAATACGCAAAGTTAAATGATTCATGAACCCTCTCCGAAGTCCTGATCTAAATCAAATGATTCGTGATTTGAAGTCCCAATGGGGATAAAATGATTCGCTTCGAAACAGTGAATCTTTTTGCGACACAAGGGTTACTGATTCAGAGTTTCAAAAAGCTCCATTTCACCCATTTCATGTAAAATCATTACAAGTGATGTCTAAATTTGAAAATGAATGTTTCTTTTTATTTGATCTGATGTTTGATAGTGAATCACTTGAAATTAATGATCAAAGTCACAAGTTTGAATCAATCGGAGCTGTTCCAGCATAAATGACTCAGTTGATTCGGTTCATCGGTTCCTCTTTGAATTCAAATACTTCAAGCACTTTAAGCACCTTGTACAAACCCTGCTAAACATATTTATAAATGTATTTATAAAAATGAATAAACAATTAAGAAAATAACAGCAAAACATAACAAAATGACTAAAACTTTAACGAATAGTTTCTGCTTCATTTGCTACTCTGGACGAAGGTCAAAAGGAGCGCATTGCATTGTGGAATACAGTGCAATGTCACCTGATTGTGTACGACACATTTTAGCAAATATAGCAGTGTATTTGCATATTATTCCCTGTATGCATACTATATACTGCAGAAATACAGTATTCATATGCTATTCTGAACATTTTCCATGTCTTAACTGTGCGTGCGTGTGTGTTTGTGTGTTTGAGGTCGTTGCGTGAGCGTGTGAAGTTAATAAACATGCTGTTGTCAGCGTTTGCAGCACCTGTGATCATTTGTGTTCAACATAAACAAGCACAAAGCCCGAGGGAGCAAACACACATGTATGAACACAAATAAGCGTGTTTCTCATGCTCTCAGTGGCGTCAGCTGTATCTGTAATGGTCTGTTTCTCTGTAAAGCGTGAATCTGGAGCACTGAAGGATGCTGGGAGGATACAGAGACACTGAGAGTGTAAAATAGGCCAGGGAGAGTGTGTGTGAGTCCTTTAGTTCCCCTCAAACACACACACACACGGTCACAGGGTCCAAAACACTCGCCAAGAATAATGCGAGTGAAAACGGGCTTTGCTGAGTATTGAGTTAATCTCCATATGTTTGCAAACCATCTGCTCAACGTTTATTAGGAATGCGGCTTTAATTGAACCATAGGAACAATGACTGTCAGTGACGCTGGTGACGTGAACAATTCACCAGATAATAATAAAAACATCTGTCATGAAGTTTTTACAGTACCTGCAAAACTCCTCTAGCAATTAAACCAAAAAAAAAAAAGTTCTAGTAAGTCTCTTCTGATCACCAAGTCTGCGTTTATTTAATAAAATAAAACAGAAAAATGCTGTAAAATATATTTAAAATAGCTGTTTTTGATGTAAATATCTGTCAAAATATAATTAAGTTGGCTTGAGAAAGCCGTGCTTTAACTCTACAAACTCCAAACTCAGCCCAGATCTTCAGACTGATGTGACTGAGTGTGCTGTATCTTTTCTAACTCATCGTTACGGTTTTACTACAAATGACGATTAAAACGGAAAAATCCCATAGACTTACACTGACGGAATGTTCAAATGAGCAACACTATTCAAACTCCAACTGTCATTTATCACTAGCCAAACCTAACAACTAGAGTCATGCTAGTAGCTTGCTAATCATGCTAGAAACATGCTAACAACATGTTAGTAACTTGTTAATCGTGCTAACAACATGTTAATCATGTTATAAACATGCTAGTAAGTGGCTAATCATGCTAGTAACATGTTAACAACATGTTAATCATACTAGAAACAGACTAGCAACATGCTAGTAACTTGCTAATCATGTTTGAAACATGGTAACAAAATGATAATCATGCTAGCAGCATGGTAGTAACTGGCTAATCATGCTAGTGACATGGTAATCATGTTATAAACATGCTAGCAACATGCTAATCATGCTAGGAACAGACTAGCAACATGCAAATCATGCTTGAAACATGCTAGAAACATGTTAACAACTTGTTAAACATGCTAGAAACATACTAGCAAACTGCTACACATGCTAGAAACATGTTAGCAAACTGCTAATCATGCTAGAAACATGATAACAACTTGCTAATCATGTTAAAAACATTTTAACAACTTGCTTATCATGCTAGAAACATGCTAGCAACTTGCTAATCATGCTAAAAACATGTTAACAACTTGTTAAACATGCTAGAAACATGCTAGCAAACTGCTAAACATGCTAGAAACATGCTAGCAAACTGCTAATCATGCTATAAACAGACTAGCAACTGGCTAATCATGCTAGAAACATGATAACAACTTGCTAATCATGTTAAAAACATGTTAACAACCTGCTTATCATGCTAGAAACATGCTAGCAACTTGCTAATCATGCTAAAAACATGTTAACAACTTGTTAAACATGCTAGAAACATGCTAGCAAACTGCTAATCATGCTATAAACAGACTAGCAACTGGCTAATCATGCTAGAAACATGATAACAACTTGCTAATCATGTTAAAAACATGTTAACAACCTGCTTATCTTGTTAGAAACATGCTAGTAACTTGTTTATCTTGCTAGAAACATGCTAGCAACATGTTAACAACTTGCTAATTATGCTAGAAACATGCTAACAACCTGTTTATCATGTTAGAAACATGCTAGCAACATGCTAGTAACATGCTAATCATGCTATAAACAGACTAGCAACATGCTAACAACTGGTTAATCATGTTAAAAATGTGCTAGCAACATGCTAGTAAGTTGCCAATGTTAATGTTGCTAATGTTAAAATCATACTAACATGTTAATTATCTATCTATCTATCTGACAGACTGCATTCTATCTTCAACCATTTAAAACTACTTGAAACTTCAAACTATTTCAGACTGAAAACCATCCAAACTTAAAACTTCTTAAACTTCTTAAACTTTTCTAACTTTTTAAAACTTTCTGGTCCTGCTTTCTCAAGCCAACTTAAAGTTTATCTTGACAAACTTTTTATCTATTTTTTTTCTGTGATGCGCATCTGAATTTTCAGTGTCACATGATCTTCAGAAGTCATTCGAATATGTTGATTTGCTGCTCAAGAAACATTTCTGATTATTGTCAGTGTTGAAAACAGTTGTGCTGCACAATGTTTGAGTGGAAACTGTGATACATTTTCCTTTTCAGGATTCACAGATGAATAGAAAGTTCAAAAGAACAGCATTTATTTGAAATAGAAATCTCTCATAACAGCCTTTACTGTCACTTTTGGTCAACTGAATGTGTCCTTGATGAATAAAAGTAGTAATTTCCTTCTAAAAAAAAATCCTACTGAATGGTTGTTCATCTTCATGTTGAGTTTTGTTCATGTTGTGATGAGCGTCTCTTTCTCTGTTTCAGGAGACTAATGAAATCGTGGCCATTAAGAAGTTTAAGGACAGTGAAGGTGAGTGTGCTGCTCTGTTGAAAAGCCTCTTTTATTCAGGATCTGCATTGAGAACATGCGCTGAACACGAGCTGCTTCGAGTCCTTCATCTGACCTGATTTACTCATCGCAGAACAGACAACAAAACCAACATCCAGAATTAGTTTCGAGGCCGCTGACCGACTGTCTGTGACATCATGAGGCAGCTCATGAATATTAATAAGGCTGCAGTGATACTGTAAGCACATAAATGACAATCTAAACATGCATCAATTTGAAGATGAAATTTAGATAGATAAATAATAGTTTAATATCAAATTGTGATTAGATTTGAATATGCATAAAATATGCATTTTTAAAATGACAAATTTATAGAATAGCATCTGTTGTATATCAGAATAATAATAATATAAAATAATAGATTATGATTAAAAATTAATATGCTGAAGAATTTTAATTTTTTGTTCAAATTACTTTATAGAAGAGCATTTGTTCTATAAACCTTCCATGTCATTACTGTAAAAATATTAAATAAAAAAACAATGTAACATCAAATTGTATAAAACATTTTTTAAATATTTTTTGTTAACTGGAATTAAATTAAAACAAAGAATAATATGAATATTTCATGAAAAACTACATAAGAAATAACTAAAAGATGTTTAAGTTGTAAGGGTAAATAAATGAAAACTAAAACTTATAATTATAACTCGTATTACTTTTTGAATTATGACAATTAATTAAAAAATAAGTAAATAATATGAAAATTAAGTAAATAAAATTAAATTTGACAATATAAAATAAAAGCCAACTCAAAAATATTAATAAAAACTATAACTAATATATAAATTATATAAATAAATATAAATAAATTAACTAAAGTAAAAAAGAAATAAAATAAAACAATTTCTAATATAAATATTAGATGAAAAACTACATTAGGAATACTTGAAATAAGTTTAAGTTGAAGCAATATAATGACTAACTGTAAATAAATTGAAAATAAAAACAATATTACATCTAAATACATAAAATATATATAAAATATTTTTATTTAAAAGTGAATAAATCTGACAGTTAAAAATAATAGTAAAAAATTAAGTGAATAAAATTAAATCTGACAATATAAAATAAAAGCCAACTCAAAAATATTAATAAAACTATAACTAATATAAAAATAATACAACATTACCTAAAGTAAAAATAAAATAAAATAATTTATAATATAAATATTAGATGAAAAACTACATTAGGAATACTTGAAATAAGTTGAAGCAATAAAATGACTAACTGTAAATAAATAGAAAATAAAACAATATTACAATTGAATACATAAAATAGATATTTTTTTATTTAAAAGTAAATAAATATGACAATTAAAAATAATATAAAAATTAAGTAAACTAAATCAAATCTGACAATATAAAATAAAAGTCAACTCAAAACTATTAATAAAAACTATAATATATAAATAATACAAAAATAACTTGTCACTTTTGAATTGTTACAACTGAAAAAGTAACCAATTTTATTCTTTTTTTAAATTGAAAGTGACAAATTAACTTTTTTGGTTATATTTCTGTTTAAATAAATAAATCAAGCAATGCATGTTTACTCTTATTGTGTTTCTTGGTTCAGAAAATGAGGAGGTGAAGGAAACCACCATGCGGGAGCTGAAGATGCTCCGCACTCTGAAGCAGGAGAACATCGTGGAGCTGAAGGAGGCGTTTTGGCAGCGAGGGAAACTTTACCTGGTGTTTGAGTATGTGGAGAAGGTGAGATGGAGACGGAGAGCACTGAGATCTTTGGTCTGTGTTCTCCTGATGTGGTTTAAGATGATTGTGTTTGTGTTGTAGAACATGCTGGAGCTGCTGGAGGACATGCCGAACGGAGCTCCACCGGAGAAGGTCCGGATCTACATCTACCAGCTGATCAAAGCCATTCACTGGTGCCATAAAAACAACATCGTCCACAGAGGTATGAGATACGTGACCATATGTGCCATTTTTATAGCCAGGATTTCTATGCTGCCTAAAATATCAGGGATTTGGCTGTTTGCGCTGGGCAGAACAATAAGTCTATTAAAGTCAAATAAATGAACGAGCAAACACATCTAAAATATATTCGTATGTGCATCGCTTTGACCGTTCTCTGTAGATCCCTCCTTCTCACTCGCCACGATTGGTCAATTATATACAGTGCCTGCACGCTATTGGTCAAACTACTTTTCAGTCAGTACATTCAGAGTATGAAAACAGGAAATATAGCCAAATATAGAGATCCTGGCCAGGACGTGTCCTGTAAAAATGGCACGTATGGCCACCCTAGTACGAGACAACCTGCAATAAAAGAAATTATACTCAATAAAAAAATTAATTAAATTAAATTAAAAATTAAAGAAATAAAATAAAATCATTGCCCACAGAGGTGCAAGATCACCTGCAATAATATATTTTAATACAATCAAAAAATTAAATAATTAATCAAATTAATTATAAATAATTATAAAAGTAATTCTGTAAATAAAATATGATTTATTTTATGTTTCTTTTATTTTATTAAAATAAATATCAAAAATTTTATTATTTTATGTTCCATAGTTTACATTAGGCTGTTGCCTACATTTTATGTTGAATCAAATAAAATATTTTTTTCTAAAGCTATAATTTGTAATGTCTAATTGATACTTTCTCATTTAACACAAAAATAGCTTTAAATAATCTTTTGTGGGTATTTTCACAGTCAAATTTATTTTGTGATTAATTGGATTAATTAATTGGCACATCATGTAATTAATTATATTAATTTTAGATTTTAAGCCCTAATTTAATTTTTTATTTGATTTTAATAATCTTCCTATCACCAGTAATAAAAATAATTAAATTAATTTTATTTTATTTTATTAAAACATAATTTGTTAAATTTTATTTAAAAATATTTTAAGTATTTTAATCATCATTCACCAAAATGTGAGGCCAACTGTAATACAATAATTAAAAATGTATTCATAATATATATATATATAATATATAAATATATATAATATATATATATATAAAATATATTTTAATTATTTTGTTAATTTATTTTTGTTTTTTTTTAATTTTATTAAAATATATTTTAAATATACTATTTAATCATAAAAAATACTATTTTGTCATCATCCACCTAGTTGCAAGACCACCTTATTAAAATATAATTTTTTTTTATTAAAATCTATTTTTAATTATATTATTGTTTTGTGACAAAAATTGTATTTTATTTTTAAAAAATATATAATTTAGTACAACTAAATTAAAATATTTTTTATTAAATTATTATTTAATTTTTTTATTGTTTCTTTTATAACAATAATAAATTATATATACATATATATTTAATTTTTTGTTTTAATTAAATATATTTTAATTATACTGTTTATTATTAATCATTGTCCACAGCAACATGTTACACATGCATGATGGATAGATCTGTCTCTTTCTAGATATCAAGCCAGAGAATCTGCTCATCAGCTCTGAGGATGTGCTCAAACTGTGTGACTTTGGTAAGTTTCTGTAGTCATGTGACCACAGACCCTAAAGCACCAATCACTGAGTTTGCCCAATGCGCATCACAAGACCTTATGTGGTGGCCACAACCACATTCTATGCAAATGATGTGGGCGGAGTAATCGCCAGTGCTCTTACTGTTGTCTGTTAGACTTGTGCATCTTGTGTGTGTGTGTGTGTTTGATTCTGTGTGGCGACAGCAGGTCGTCTGTCTGTCTCTCACTCCAGACTCGCTGTGAGGCACTCAGTCTGTCTGTCTGTTCTCCGTTCTGCTGAAAACACCGTCATTGTTTTGTTGGGAAATGCAAGCAAGCAAACACACACAGGCACATCTTCTGTCCTTCTAAAATAATCACATACGACAGAAAATTCACCAATAAGATCTCATTTATGTCTCAGTTATTACTTTAACATCAACTGACTTTGACCCTGTAAATGTGAGGTGTGATATGCTAATCCAGTTTGTTTCTCTGGTAGGTTTTGCACGGGATCTGTCTGAAAGCACCGATGCGAACTACACTGAGTATGTGGCGACCAGATGGTACCGATCACCGGAGCTGTTGCTGGGGTGAGTGTGTGTCTATATCACTTAAAGTAGAAGTCCACTTCCAAAACAAAGATTCACATATAATGTACTCACCCCCTTGTCATCCAAGATGTTCATGTCTTTCTTTCTTCAGTCGTAAAGAAATTGTTTTTTTTTAAAGAAAAGATTTCAGGATTTTTCTCCATATAATGGACTGATATGGTGCCCCGATTTTGAACTTTCAAAATGCAGTTTAAATGCGGCTTCAAATGATCCCAAATGTGGTTGTAAACAATCCCAGCCGAGGAAGAAGGGTCTTATCTAGCGAAACAAACGGTTAAATTCATAAAAATACAGTTTCTATACTTTTTAGTGACAAACGCTCGTCTTGTGTTGCTCTGCCTGGACTGTTTTTTTCCAGTTCATGACAGTTAGGGTATGTCGAAAAACTCCCATCTCATGTTCTTTTTTTCTTTACCTTTTTTGTTAAAGGGGTCATCGGATGCCCATTTTCCACAAGTTGATATGATTCTTTAGGGTCTTAATGAAAAGTCTACAATACACTTTGGTTAAAAATTCTCAATGGTTGTGTAAAACAACACCCTTTTTACCTTGTCAAAATGAGCTCTGTTCCTTTAAATGCAAATGAGCTCTGCTTGCCCCGCCCCTCTCTTCTCTCTGCTGCTCTGAGAGATTGTTTACTTTAGCTGCATTTAGCGCGTTTTGCCTCAACTTGCTAATTAGCACGTTATTAGGCAAGGTGATTGCAGAGATTCATAAAAAAACCCTTATACTCACTTCTGCTGTAAGTGAAGCTGGATCATGAATGATTTGCGTGAACATAGACGGATATATGTAGATCGGGAGGCGCATTCCCTTCACAAACAAACGTAATCCACTGCATCTTCAGCAGCTCAGATGTCGGGAGTAAATGACGACCACTATGTTCATTATTACATCCAGCAACACAACACCTCAATCGCTCAATCGGAGATATTCTTGTCTAACTTACATCCCTGCTCCAGCATCAAAACAATGGAGGTCGGACTGTTACAGCTGATCTCAGGTAAGACGCTCATGTCAATCAACAGTTGTGGGAGCGGCCTCTGTGGGTGTGACGCCACACCAACAGGCATCTGAGAATAGCTTGATTTGAAAAAGGTGATATTATTTTTACAGATTAATTAAAAACCAAGTTCAGGGAGAGCAAGGCAAGACGAGAGTTTGAATTTAAAAAGTATTTAAATTGTATTTTTAAAATGAAAATAACCAATCATTACGCTAGATAAGACCCTTGTTTCTCGGCTGAGATCGTTTACAACCCCATTTGGGATCGTTTGAAGCCGCATTTAAACTGCATTTTTGAAGTTCAAAATCGGGGCACCATATCAGTCCATTATATGGAGAAAAATGCTGAAATGTTTCCTCAGAAAACATAATTTCTTTATGACTGAAGAAAGAAAGACATGAACATCTTGGATGACAAGAGGGTGAGTACATCATATGTGAATCTTTGTTTGTAAGTGGACTTCTCCTTTAATGTTTTCTACTTAATAGAAGTATAGAATATCATGTTCTTTGCAGGTTTCACTGATTTGCTGAATGAGAGTTGATTGTCTTTCGTATTGGTTCATGAGTCTGGACTGATGCTTAGTGTGTCTCTGTCAGGGCTCCATACGGGAAGGCGGTGGACATGTGGTCAGTGGGGTGTATTCTGGGTGAGCTGAGCGACGGTCAGCCTTTGTTTCCAGGTGAAAGCGAGATTGACCAGCTCTTCACCATCCAGAAGGTCCTGGGACCCCTGCCACCCGAACAGATGAAGCTCTTCTACAACAACCCGCGCTTTCACGGCCTACGGGTCAGTCTGTCTGTCTGAAATCAGTCTCATCACCTGTTTTTACTGTGATTGATTGATCGGTGTGTGTTTTTGGCGTGTAGTTTCCCTCGGTCAGTCATCCACAGACTCTGGAAAGACGATATCTGGGAATCATCAGTCCAGTCCTGCTTGACCTCATGAAGGTAAGAGATGCATGTGTGTGTTTGACGAGTTTCAGGACAAAATTGTCCCCAGGAGTAAATCTGACACAATTTCCATTTGAGGATATCATGAATTGGAAAAACATTTTTCATTAATATCCTATTTCATATATATATATATATATATATATATATATATATATATATCAGGGTTTGTACAAGGTGCTTATGTATTTGAAATGTAAAGCCTGGAAAACTTTTAAAAAATAGCAATATTTCTGAAGAGGTACTTGAAAAGTGCTTGAACTATTGAAAGAGAATGTATCTATGAAATAAGTGTTTCATTTTGTCAGTAAGCACATATCTTTTCACACACACCCTTTTCGGTTATTTCAGTTAACGTCAAAAACAATCAAGCTAAACAAATAGTACAGATGAATTAAATCTATTGAGTCATCTATTGAGAACCACTCAGATTGATTCAAACTCATGACTTTGATCATTCATTTCAAGATATTCTCTAGAAAAAAAAAACATATCAAATGAAAAGAGCCATTCATTTTTTAATTTTGACATTGCTTGTAATGATCAGTTAAACCATTGTGTGGCAAAAGCCAATGTGTGGATCACGAATCATTTGATTCAGATTTGGACTTCTGAGTGGGTTTGCAAACCGTTTGCTTTAGATCAGAACTTTGAAGGGCGGCTCGCGAATCATCTGATTCAGATCTAGACTTCGGTGTGAGTTCATGAAACGTTTGCTTTAGATTGGAACTTCAGAGCGGGTCTGCAGATCATTTGCTTAAGATCGGAACTATGAAGGGCGGATCGCGAATCATTTGATTCAGATTTGGACTTCGTTGTGGGTTTGTGGATCATTTGCTTTAGACCGGATCGTGGATCGTGAATCATTTGATTCAGATTTGGAATTCAGAGTGGGTTCACGAATCGTTTGCTTTAGATTGGAACTTCAGAGTGGGTTTATGAATCGTTTGATCGGGACATTAGAGGGCGGATGGTGAATCATTTGATTCAGATTTGGAATTCAGAGTGGGTTCACGAATCGTTTGCTTTAGATTGGAACTTTGGAGTGGGTTCACGAATCGTTTGCTTTAGATTGGAACTTTGGAGTGGGTTCACGAATCGTTTGCTTTAGATTGGAACTTTGGAGTGGGTTCACGAATCGTTTGCTTTAGATTGGAACTTTGAAGTGGGTTTATGAATCGTTTGATCGGAACATTAAAGGGGGGATGGTGAATCATTTGATTCAGATTTGGACTTCAGTGTGTGTTCGCGAATCGTTGACTTTAGATCGGAGCGTGGATTGCGAATCATTTGATTTAGACTGGAAGCTTGGAGTGGGTTCACGAATCATTCGCTTTAAATTGGAACTTTGAAGAGCAGATTGCAAATCATTTGATTCAGATCTAGACTTCGGTGTGAGTTCATGAAACGTTTGCTTTAGATCAGAAATTCAGAGCGGGTCCGCAAATCATTTGCTTAGGAAGGGCGGAGCGCGAATCATTTGATTCAGATTTGGACTTCAGAGTAGGTTCACAAATTGTTTGCTTTAGATTGGAACTTCGGAGTGGGTTTGTGAATTGTTAGGTCAGAACTGTAGAGGGTGGATCCTGAATCATTTGACATAGACTGGACCTTCTGAGCAGGTTTGCGAATCATTTGCTGTAGATCGGAACATCGAAGGGTGGATTTCGAATCATTTGATTCAAATCTGGACTTCAGTGTGGGTCTGCAAATCGCTTGCTTTAGATAGGAACTTCAGAGTGGGTTTGCGAATCATTTACTTTAGATTGGAACTTCGATAGACAGATCGCGAATCATTTGATTCAGATTGGGACTTCAGTGCAGGTTCATGAATCATTTAAAAAAAAAATAAAAAAATTCTTAAATAGTAAAAAACCATTAAGGCAGTACAGTTATAAAATCAAAACAAAGACTAAAGAAATAGTGTACACAAATACAAACCCCTTAAGAAATTTTACTATGGTTTTGCTATAATATATATATGAGTGATATATAAGTGAGTGCATCTGGTTCACATTGATGTGATAATTGTGAGTGTGTGTGTGCGTGAGTACTAGTACTATGAATAGAAAGAAAGGGAGACAAATTAGTTTTTCTGTATGAAATATTAAATAATCAAACTAATTAGTGTTTTTGTGTTTGTCATCCGTCCCCCACACAGATCTGTATGAGTCTAACCTTCCTTTCTCTTGTCTTTTGTTCACCTGTGATGTGGGTTTGTCATTATGGCGTGTGTATTGTGACTAATGCAGGCAGATGGAGCTTTATTCTTCCCATGCACTCGTTCACTGGCGTTTCCATTTGCTCACACTTCATTAGTCTTTACCTGAGAACTGCATCAGTCCATGTAGCCTACAGTACATACTCCACCTTTTTGTGTGTCTTTAGTGTCTGCGAGTTTAATAGTCGACGTGTTGCTGCATTTGTTAGCGGTTAACACAGCTGGTCCGTGTTTATGCAAATGAGCGTGACTCACGGCAGCTCGGTCGCTTCATTAGGTGAAGGTGTCGTATCATCGCCGCGATAATTGTGCGCTAATTATATTTGCAGTGCGGTGGTTTCCTTATTTCTACAGCGGCAACTCTCCTGCTGCTAATAATCCTGACACTGTTGTAATGAAAGTCTCCTCTGGAAAACTCCAACACGGACGCTTGTTCTGTCATGTCATTTTATTAAAGCATGAATCATGCCTGAAATAAATCTCCTACAAATTAGGTTAAGGACATTGTGGTAATTAATGCTAACAGTGTTCTGGTGCGATGGGCTCGTTGAAGCTTGTTTCCTCTGGCAGTCGGATATTTATAGATGTTTGTTGGGTGAATTTCATGAAAGCTGTCAAAATGATTTTCAAGTCATGTTTCACCACAAAAATCAAAAGCAGGAAATATAAGTATATATATTTTACGTAGAAACAGTGAAGCTTTAGGACTGTTTTTTGCATCATGAAATGCAATGCAGCCAAAACAAATCTTATTCTCACTACTATAATGTGAAAAAATATAAGTAGAATTACAAATTTTCAATAAAATAAGATAAAGAGAATAATATTTCTCGGTACAATATTGTAATAAGAATTAGGGGAAATTGCTTAGTTTTCATGTAAAAATTCCTCTTAATTTCTTCTTGTTCATTTTTTGTCCACTGTGAAATGTTATCATGAGAACGGACGATTAAGATTGTCACCTGGGATTATCCATGTCACCGTTATTTATATTTTCAGAACCTGTTGCTGTTGAACCCGAATGAGCGCTATCTGACTGAACAGAGTCTGAACCACCACGCCTTCCAGACTCAGCGCCTAACGGAGCGTTCCGGCCCGCTCACACCCACGCCCATCCGCTCCTCTAAGAGAAAACCGCTCCTGGACAACAGCGCCCCCAGCAGGTCAGGAGGAGTAATGAAATCAGACTGGGGAGAGTAGTTGTTACTGTGATGGGATGTGTTTAGAATGGAAAACTAGGGTACTTATTGCATACTGGCTAATAATGTGGTTAAGTATGCAGTATTTCGGACAGTAGTATGCTATATTGTGGTCATGAGATCTTATTACATTTACATCTCAGAAATAATTTGTTAATTTTGCATTTTTAATCCTGTTTTGTGTACACTTTTTAGCTTTTGGCAGCAAATAATGAGTCTTACTTCATTTAGAGTCATTCTGCAAATCAAGGTCAAGTAAAATTAAATAGAAAGTCAATTTGAGTGCTTTGCGTTATGAGATACACAATATCACAGAATGTGCCTTACTGCAGATTTTACTAAATTTAGTAAGTCATCAGGTGTTCCATACAAAATGTACTTTGCACTAAAGCAGTGTGACAGACAGACAGACGGATGGATAAATAGACGGACAGATGCATAGCTAGATAAATAGATGGACGGATAGACAGATGGATGATGGATGGATGGCTGGATGGATGGATGGATGGACGAACAGACAGACAGATAAATAGATGTATAGACGGACAGACGGACAGACAGACAGATAGATGGATGGACAGATAGATAGATAAATGGATGGATGGACACGCGGACAGATAGATAAATAGATAGATGGAAATACAGATGAATTAATAGACGAACAGTTACATGGACGGATGGATGGATGGACGAGCGGAAAGACAGATAGATAGAGACAGACCGATGGATGGATGGATGAGCAGATAGATAGATAGATAGATAGATGGACAGATAGATGGATAGACGGATAGATACATAGATAGACGGATGATGGGTGGACAGACAGATAAGTAGATTGATGAGAGAGACGGACGGATGGATGAATGGATGGACAAATGGATAGATAGATAGCAGATAGACAGATGGATGGATACATGGACGGACAGACAGATAAGTAGATTGATGGGAGAGATGGACGGATGGACGGATGGATTGATGGGTGGATGAATGGATGGACAAACGGATAGATAGATAGCAGATAGACAGACAGATGGATGGATATATGGACGGACTGACAAATAGATAGAAGTATTGATGGATGGGTGGACAGACGGACAGATGGATGGATGGATGGATAGATAGACGGATGGATGGATGGATAGATGGACGAATGGATAACTAGATAAATAGATGGAAATACAGATGAATTAATAGATAAACAGTTAGATGGATGAATGGACAGATAGATAAATAGACAGATGGATGGACAGATAGATAGATAGATAGACAGACAGACAGACGGATGGATGGACGGATGGGTGGACTGAGAGATAAATGGATGGATGAATGGACGGACAGCCAGATGGATAGATAAATACATGTAAAGATGGATGGACAGATAGATAGATAAATAGATAAACGGATGGATGGATGGATGGATGGATGAACGGATGGACGAACGGACAGACAGACGCATAGATAAATAGATGGATGGATGGATGGATAGATAAATATAAAGACAGATAAATAGATAGACGGGTATACAGACAGATAGATGAATGAATGGATAGATAAACCGATAGATGGATAGACAGACAGATGGATGGACGGATAGACAATAAATAGATAGAAAGATGGATGATGGATGGGCAGACAGACAGATAGATAGATGAGACAGACAGATGGATGGATAGATGAACGGACAGACAGATAGATAAATAGAGAGACATATTGACTGAGGGATGGACAGATGGACGGACAGACAGACAGACAGACAGATAGATGAATGGATGGATAGATAGACGGATAGGCAGACAGAATGGACAGACAGACTGACAGATAGATATAGATAGATAGATAGATAGATAGGTAGAAAGACACACAGAGTAAACAATTTTCCTCAAACAGTGTTGCCTACAGACACCCAGGTTTGCATGCTTAAATTTTTAATGTGTGTTTAGGGGTCATGTGGTCAAGAGTTCAAGTCACCATCGCTCAAACAGTCGTGACTGCTCTAGTCTGCCCCGTCACGGACACGATGACCTCCACCCATCCAGCACTGAGGCATTCCTGAATGGGTCGGTACCGTCTGCTAACAGCCTTAGCCCGGTGATGCACCCCAAATCCTTTCAGCCGCTCAACCGCTCTGCGTCATGCGGTAAAGACCTGGCCAGCCTGCAGCACGCTAAAGAGGCCAAATCCAAAGTGGGCGATTTTGACTTCGGCAAACCGGGGGATGGACCAGGAGCCAAATACCTGAAATCCAACACGCCTCGTTCCCAGAATCGCCATTCTTTTGTGGAAGGCAAGACCAGCACATTGACGGGAGAGCGGGAGAAACTGAGCCGCCACGCTTATGGAGAGTCCACCGCATCGTCGTCTTCAGGCGGTAAGGGTTCGTCCTCGTACCTGAGTTTGTCCAAGAGTCACGGAGTGCTTAGCGATGCCAAATCTGTTAGCAACCTCAGCGACATGCGACTGCACCCGGATGACCCTGCCGGCTCTCCACGCTACTTCCCTGGGAGCTGCCTGGACCTTAATATGAACCTGAACTTGCCGGCACCGGGGAGCCCATCTTTGCAACATGGGGAGCGTTCTGGACACAGTCCTGCAGTGGGACGTCGCAGCAAACTAGAACGGGATGGAAGTACAGCTGAGCCATCCACCCGCCGCTCCTCGTCAAGACAAAAGAGCCAGCAGCAGAGTGACGGAAACCCTGTCGATCCACTTGACCCCATAGGGGGACTGTCTCTTTCGGCACCCCATGATTTCCCATACGGCGTGGGCTACACCAGCCCATTTTCCTCCCAGCAGAGGCCGCATAGGCACTCCATGTATGTGCGAAGGGAACGGGGGCGACCCCACGGGGGTGAGACGGGTGGATTAGCAGTGGGGCAGGGGATGCCCACCAGGGCCAGCAGTTTACAGCTACTGACACCTCAGCTACAGCATCGGACCCTGCCAAGACACATGGGCAGCGCTGTGTCACGGGACGCAGGATTAGACGACATCAGGGTCAGTCCAAACCTCTTTCAATTTATTTTAATGATTTGCCAGCGCAGAGCATTGCAGCATGCTTTCTGATGCATGTGAGCGTTTGTGAAGTGTGTAGAGCTGCTCCAGTGGTGGTTCTTGATCAGGAACTGACAACTCTGGTCCTGAATGCCCTGTCCTGCAGAGGTTAGCTCCATCCCTAATCAATAATACCTGAAAAATCCAACCAAAGTCTTCAAGATTGCTTAAAAATTGCAGGCAGGTACGTTTGGTCAAGGTTGGAGCTAAACTCCTCCAGGACAGGACAGCTCACCCTGGGTCTTTATATAGTCTGGACGTGTGGCTTGTAAATATTACAGCACTGTTCCAAACCTTAGTAAGCTGCCCCCAGTATCTATCTATCTATCTATCTATCTATCTATCTATCTATCTATCTATCTATCTATCCATCTATCTATCTATCTGTCTGTCTGTCTGTCTGTATCTGTGTCTTTATGTCCGTTCATCTGTCTGTTTGTCTATCCGTCTGTCTGTCTATCTATCCATATCTGTCTGTCTGTCCATCCGTTCATTGGTCCGTCCATCGGTCTGTCCATTGGTCTATCTATCTATCTATCTATCTATCTATCTATCTATCTGTCTATCCATATCTCTTTGTCTGTCTGTCTGTCTGTCCGTCCGTCCATCCGTCTGTTAGTCTATCTCTCCGTCCGTCCGTCCGTTCGTTCGTCTGTCTGTCTGTCTGTCTTTTCTCCTATCTATCTGCCAGTCTATTTGTTTCTCTCTGTCTGTCCGTCTGTTTGTCCGTCCATCTGTCCATTTGTCTCTCTGTCCGTCCGTCCATCCGTCTATCTGTCTGTATGTCTTTCTGCCCTCCTGTCTGTCTGTCCTTCTGTCCATTCGTCTGTCTGTCTGTCTGTCTGTCCATGTTTATCTATCCATATCTGTCTGTCTTTCTGTACATTTGTCTGTCTATTTGTCCGTTTATCTATCTCTCCATATCTGTCTCCATATCTGTCCATCTGTCCATCCTTCTGTCTATCTATCCGTCTATCTATCTGTCTGTCTGTATCTGTGTCTTTATGTCCGTTCATCGGTTTGTTTGTCTGTCCGTCTATGTATCCATATCTGTCTGTCTGTCCGTGCATCCTTCTATTTGTCTATCCGTCCGTTCGTCTGTCTGTCTGTCTTTTCTCCTATCTATCTGCCAGTCTATTTGTTTCTCTCTGTCTGTCCGTCTGTTTGTCCGTCCATCTGTCCATTTGTCTCTCTGTCCGTCCGTCCATCCGTCTATCTGTCTGTATGTCTTTCTACCCTCCTGTCTGTCTGTCCATTCGCCTGTCTGTCTGTCCGTCTATGTTTATCTATCTCTCCATATCTATGTCTCCATACCTGTCCATCTGTCCATCCGTCTATTTGTTTATCTGTTTGTCCTTCTGTCTGTCCATTTGTCTGACCACCTGACTGTTTGTATCTATCTATCTATCTATCTATCTATCTATCTATTTATTTATAATGTGAGTAGTGTATGTATAGTATGATGTCTGTGTGTGTTGTCTAGGTAGGCAGCTCACTAGGGTTCGTAACAGATGTTGTATGTGTAGGGTGTTTGTATGAATGTGTGCTGGCGCTTTGTGCTTCACCTGCTCTCATCTCTCCATAAACAGAGCGACCCCGCGGCCGCAGAGGTCAGTCACACGCGACCTTTAATCCGGGAGTCCACACGGGACAACACAGCCGCCTTTCACGCTCCACGGCAAAAAAGCGAGGTCCGCACCATCCTGCTTTCTCTCTCTCTCTTTCACTGTCTCTTTACCTCCTTCTCTTCATACTCCTCTTTCTGCTGCCCATTTTCCTATTTGCTTTGCTCTGTCATTCAGATGGAGGCATTTCAATTGTGTTTCCTTTTGTTTGGAGTTTACGCACAGGGGAAACCGTCAATGTTCATGATAAATAACATCCTCAGTGTTACATTCAGCAGTTTTTCAGTTGGAAAACATGTCTGTGACAAATGTTGATGCTGCAGGGAGGCGTTTATCACGAACAGCTCGCAGATGACAGCGGATCGGCCAAAGAGAACCGCATGATGTACAGCGACTCTGTGCCGCGACGAGTCGGGAGCTTCTACAGGGGTCAGTCACATCACATTTATGCAAATGATGCTTCTGATAGTTATAGAAAGAAATATGCATGTCATCAGATTGTTATTTGTAAATAATACCAGAATAATTTTAATTTACTTTATTTAATTTCTAATTTAATATAATGTTTTATTTGATTTTCTAATTTATTTATTAACAAATGTAATTGTCATCACATACTGTAGGTGCATGCATTAAAAATTATATTTTATTTTATTTTATTTCTGCGTTGTCTAATTTGTTCTTTAATGAATGCAATTGATAAGTTCTCTGTTCTCTGTACTGTAGTCATGTTCTGTAGTTTCATGCAGTGCTTGATACAGTCTTTACACTGCAGGCATGATGCAAATCAAATTAAATTGCTCCCATTATAATCAACAAAACTGTCAACACTGCATGTGTCATAGTATCTACTGCGATACAGTCGTTGCATGCAAACTGTGTTATAAGTACAGTCAGAAAACAGCAAAACAAATACCACTTTGAATAAAATGCAACAAAACTGTTGTTGTTCTGGAAGAGAGCGCAAGTGAGAAATAATGCAAAAGTGCAAAATAATTAATTGCTTTCTGTAACACTTTATTTGTAAAGGTCACTGGTTGATCTCATTAATACGTTGATGCTTTTCTGTTTTGACCAGTGCCGTCTCCCAGACCCGATAACTCGTTCCACGAGAGTTCAGGAGTCACGATGGACAGCAGCCACAACATACACCAACCCACATATGACCCGTGGTGAGGATGATGCACAAACACTCTTTGTTACTGACCTACTGTAAATAGTGGATGTTATATGTGCTACTATTATTAGACTCCACAAGAATTTTAATTTTAACTTTTTTTTCTGCGATAATGTGAAATAATAAACAATATAATTTAAAAAATGTGTTGCTTTCCTGTGCTTTGAATAAACAAATTATGAAACAAAAACATGTATTTTAATAGCCATGATGCAATAAAGGCTTTTTACATTAAAGGAGAAGTCCACTTCCAGAACAATAACTTACAAATAATGTACTCACCCCCTTGTCATCCAAGATGTTTATGTCTTTCTGTCTTCAGTCGTAAAGAAATTATGGTTTTTTGGGGAAAACATTTCAGGATTTTTCTACATATAATGGACTTAATTGGTGGCCCGATTTTGAACTTCCAAAATGTAGTTTAAATGCGGCTTCAAAGGGCTCTAAATGATCCCAGCCGAGGAAGAGGGTCTTATCTAGCAAAACGGTCGGCCTTTTTTTTTCAAAAAATAAAAATGTGTATACTTTCTAAGCACAAAAGCTGGTGTAGCACAGGCTCTGGGATGTGCGTCCACGATGCTATGAATTAGTGATGGGTCGTTCTTGAACGTTTCTTTCATTTTGAACGAATCTTTGATGTGACTCGGAAAGAACGAGTCGTCTCGGGGGAGTGATTCGTTCAGTCGTGCATGCGCAACATCCTATTAGGTTCTGCACTGGAATTAGTTCACCTATTTTGAGTCTTCGGGTTTTTCGAGTTGTTCGTTCATCTTATGGGGCTGTCACGTGATGAATGAACGACTCAAACCTGAAAACTTGTCAGATAAGAGGTGAGGTGAGTTAATCATAGACTAAAGACCCAGGTAAACAATGAATGAATCTTTTCTGTTTCTTATAGCATTATAGTTTTGTCTTGTTTGTAGTGCGATCAATGTTTGTGTAAGCAGTAGATGTGTTAGGGAAGTAACACGTAACATTTTAATTAATATTTTGCTAAAATGAACGAAATGACTCAAAAAGATTTGTTCATTTTGCTGAACGAGACTCAAAGGTCCGAGTCGGTAAAATGATCCGAACTTCCCATCACTACTACGAATCATGTCTAAGTTCATCGCCTGTGTACTGAGTATGGTGGAAAAACTCCATCTTATTTTATCCTACAACTTGAGAGGAAGACATCGTTGTACATTTTGTTTGTAAACAGCGTTTGACTTACTTGCACTTTCTTAGTCTTTGCGCTTTCACTTTGTAAACACTGGGTCTGTAGTTCCGCGCGACCTTTCAACGTGATTCAATAGTAAGTAGCGTCGTGAACGCGCATCCCAGAGCCTGTGCTACACAAGCTTTTGTGCTTAAAAAGTATAAAAAATTTTATTTTTCGAAAAAATGACAATCGCTTCGCTAGATAAGACCCTTCTTTAGAGCCCTCTGAAGCGGCATTTAAACTACATTTTGGAAGTTCAAAATAATTTTTTTTTTTAAAAAATTCAAGTTTGTCATTATTAACTAAAAATGTACATTTGAAATTTAAAAAGATTAAAAAAAAATTAGAGTAGTCATGATATGAATCATTTATGAAAATTATATGAAATTTAAAATTATTTGTCCTTATTTTTTGCTTAAAACATAAAAATTTTAAAATTAGAACTGTAAAATTAGAAATAATTAAAGACTATAGTAGTATATTAATGATACTAAAAATTGGAGTTATGAGTTTTATGAAGTGTGTTTTGTTTAATGAGGACGGGGACTGAGACGCGGGACCTGAGCCCTCCAGAACCCACCAAAGAGAAGGAGAAACAAGGCTTCTTCAGATCCATGAAAAAGAAGAAGAAGAAGTCACAAACCGTGAGTCTGTCTGTGTGTGTGTTACTGCATGTGTTTTATGTCTTAGAGTTTACAGTGTGTGTAAGTGAATTGTAGAGTGTAAACCCAGCCCGTAAACCAGACCTGGGACCCGACTCCACCTGCACTGTCATTTTTTAAATCAATATTTCATCCAATTATTATGTCATTTTACACATTTGCTGTTGTTTTTCTGTAATTTACGGTCACATGATAGCTTTGTGTGAGGAAACTGTCCAAAATTCAAGTCATTGAATTTGAAATGAAAGTCATTATTCACCGAAAATCAAGTTTTTAAATAAAAAAGAAAAAAAAGACCAAAACATTGGATGCGTCAAGATGTGATCTCTTTTAAAATTAAAACATAAAATAAAGTATTTCTAATATTTTTTATAATTTAACTCATAATCAGTGTTAAATTGTTTCTAGAGCGTTAAAATCGTTCAGGTAGGGTAACCAGTCTACAGGGTTATTATTATTAACTAAACCATTAAAAAGTTTGTTTGTGTATTTATTTATGTATTTATTGATTGCTTGAAATAAATGATAGCTGAAATGAAATTAAATATTTTACAAATTATTTATTTATTTATTGCTTGAAATAAATAACTGAAATTAAATAAAATATTTAAAAAATGTTTTTTTTTTTCAGCTAATTTTTTGTTTAACTTGAAGTACTAATATAACTAAAAATAAAATAAAAATAAACTACATAAACAAAAAAAGGTTATAAAAATGGCAGAAACAAAATTAGCAAAACTTTAACAAAAACTACTCATTTGAAAAATAATAAGAACTTAAAAAAAATTATGTTATCAAACCTTTTAAAATTAAAACGTAATATTTACTATTATTTAATTATTTATTTTTATATTTAATCTAAACCCTAATCAGTATACAAAATTTAGAATTTAAATTTTTCAACGTTACTTGAAAGAAAATAAACATTAACTGAAATATAAAAATGAAATATAAAACAAAAACTATATTAAAAACAGATATAAAATATTAAATAAACACGAACTGAAATAATTAAAAAAAAACTTCGGCTCGAGGAGTAAAATAACAAACTAAACTGAAAAAAAAAATTATAGAAACAACATAGACAAAAAAAACTAATAAAAATGACAGCTTTAAATAAATTAAAAATATAATATATAAAAACCACTTCAAATATGAATAAGAACTATAATAAAAATATCATCTGAAAGCTGAATAAATAAGCTTTCCACTAAAACTGAAAACAAAACTTTCTTTCATTACTTTAAAGAAAATACTGAAACATAAAAATGTAATATTATATATATAAAAAAAAAAAAAACATTTAAAAATAAATATTAAATAAACATCAACTGAAATAAAATGTTTAAAAAAGCTTCAGCTCAAGTAGTAAAACAAACTAAAGCTAAAATAAAAAAAGGAATTAAAAAAAACTAATAAAATGACAGAAATATAATTAGCAAAACTTTAACTAATATTAAAATGAAAATGTAAAATATAAAAACTTCTTCAAATATTAATAAGAACCGTAATAAAAATGGAAAATACAAAACAAATTTAAATATTAATAAAAACTAAAGAAAAAAAGGATTTGTCAAGATATGCCCTGGACCACAAAACCAGTCATAAGGGTAAATTTATATGTTCATTAATTTATAAATTCATGCATATATGTATGGTTTGTTAGGATAGGACAATATTTGGTCAAGATACAACTATTGCAACCTGAGGGTGCAAAAAAAAAAAAAATCTAAATATTGAAAAAACACCTTTAAAGTTGTCAAATGAAGTTCTTAGCAATGCATATTACTAATCAAAAGTTAAGTTTTGATATATTTACGGTAGGAAATGTACAAAATATCTTCATGGAACATGATCTTTACTTAATATCCTAATGATTTTTGGCATAAAAGAAAAATTGATCATTTTGACCCATGCAATGTATTTTTGGCTATTGCTACAAATATACCTGTGCTACTTAAGACTGGTTTCGTGGTCCAGGGTCACATATCATATAATATTTTTTATAATGAATTTTAAGCCCTAATCAGACACAAAACCCAGTTTTTTTTAATGTGTCTGGAGTGGAGTCGGGTTGTGGATGTGCTGTTGTTGGCCGTTGTGTCTCTGTGTGAGTTTTGTACTCTTTATTGCAGACAGACGCTGATGACGAGCGACTTCCAGCCATGAGGAAAACTCTGTTTCCTCTCTTTCACTCTCAGAGGAGCTTCACGCGCAGCTCCTCTGAGAGAGAGCGTCCCCTAGTGGCCACACCAATGGTACACACGAGTCCGTCCTCCCGTCCGTCCGTCCGTCCCGCCGCTAACACACTAAACCGCTCGCGCTGCATGATTAACAACACTAATCAGTTCTGTTGAGGTGGGCTGGGTGTGTGTCTCCTCATTGGCTGTCAGATCTGTGACGTCATCATGTCATTATAATGATTCCACCCATATTTGCATCCTGTGATTTGCATGTGTAGATTTTAAGAAAAAAATTCCCATTTTCATTTTTTAATTGCAAAAAAAAACTATATTATTGTAAAATGCAGTTGTAAGTTGTATCATGGTAGTGTTTGTGCACTGAATATAATTTATAGAGCTTTTGATTAAACAAATAATGTACAAACAAACATGATTATTACAGAAGCTAGAGATTTACCCATATAAAATATAATAATACAATTATAAAAAAGCAATTAGTGTTTTTACTATGTCTAATCTGCTTAATAATAATAATAATAATAATCATCATTATAAAAAACTGAAATAATAATTTTAAAATCAATATAAAGTAATAGGAATGAAAAAGTACTACTACTATTATTATTATTATTATTATTATTATTATTATTATTATTATTATGATTATTAATAATAATGTTAATATTAAGTAATATTAAAAAAAATAATGTGATGATGATGTGAAACACCATTAGTGTTTTACTGTATCTAATTTGGTTGTTAATGATTATAATAACATTCGTATAAAAAACATATAAGGTAATATTGATAGTTATAATAAAATGTATATAAATCAATAATTGTAAATGTAATATTAATAATAGTATTAATATTAATATAAAGTAATAGTAATAATAACAATAATTAAAAAACTAATCGGCATCATCATAAAACATAATATTGATAATAATAATAAAATTAATATAAAAAACTTCAGATAATATTGATAATAATAATAAAATTAATATAAATCTAAAATTGTAAATGTAATATTAATATAAAGTCATATTAATTTGATTGTTAATAGTAATAATAATAATGGTAATGATAATAATAAAAAAATCATTATCATAAAACAATACTAGTGATTATAATAAAATTAATATAAAATTAATATAAAAAAACGTAAGTTAATATTGATAAAAAAATAAATAATTGTAATAATAGTACTAATATTAATATAAATTAATATTAATTTGGTTGTTAATAATGTAATTTAAAAAAATAATCATCATCATCATCATCATCATCATAAAACATAATGTTGATAATAATAATAATAAAATTAATATAAATCAATAATTAAAAGTATAATAATAATAATAGTATTAATATCAATATAAAGTAATATTAAAAATAATAATATTCTGTTCTGAAAAAACTTTTTTTTTTTTTACTTTTCTCAAATTTGGTTAATAAAAATTATATTATCGTAAAATAATATTCATATAAAGTTATATTAAAAATAAAAAGCGATATTAATAATAATAGTAATATAACATAATGTTAATAATAATATGTTGTGAAAAGCCATCAGTGTTTTTACGGTCTAAACTGAATAATAATAATAAACAAATGATCATAAAACTAATATAAATAATAATTTTATTATTAATATAAAGTAAAATTAAAAATACTAATAATATGATGATGTAAAAAGCTGTCTGTATTTTTACTGTCTAATCTGGTTAATAATAATAATAATCATCGTCATCATCATAAAAAGTAGTATTAATAATAATATAAAAATTAATAAAGCTAAAAAAGCAACATAAAATATTATTATTCATATAAAGTTACGTTAAAAACAATAATGTTAATTATTACTATTATTATTATCATTCATTATTATTATTATCCACCTGTATTATAAAAAAAAAAGCAGTATTATGCTTCTCTGCCGGGCTGTTTTTCTCTGTTGTTTGTCTGTTAGTTGTAATAGTCTAATGTGGAGGTGATTGACAGCGCTGTGCCGCGTGTGATTGGTCAGGTGCCGAGTGAGGCGCCGGATCAGGTGCTGATGCCGAAATCGTCCCGCTCGTACGTACACCAGGGCAGCAGACATCGCACCCGCAGCCGAGACCGAGAGCGCAGCCGCGACAGAGAGAGAGACCGAGACCAGGATCAAGAACGAGAGCGGGACGCCGACTGGCCCACGGAGAGAACGGCCGACACACACTCTCAGGTTCATTTACATCATTTATACATCCGGATGAGCAGCACTGATAGAGATACTACCTTTACTACTACCATTAAAAAAACAAAGTGCTTTATATAAAAGAAATGCATGGTAATATGCATTCACAAAAGTAAAACATACATAATGTAGTGTTCAGAAGTCTATGAAAGAAAATTCTTCTGCTCACCAAGTCTGTATTTATTTAATCAAAATATAGTAAAAATTGTGAAATATTATTACAATTTACAATAGCTGTTTTGTATGTGTATATATTTTAAAATATAATTTATTTGTGTGATCAAAGCTGCATTTTCAGCATCATTACTCCAGTCTTCAGTGTCACATGATTTGCTGCTCAAGAAACATTTCAATTATTATCAGTGTTGAAAACAGTTTCATATTTCAGTGGAAACAGTGATACATTTTATTTCTTTAGGCTTTACAGATTTCTTTACTGTCGCTTTTGATCAATTTAATATATTTTTGTTGAATAAAAGTATTAATTTCTTTAAAAAAAAAAATCTTACTAACCCCAGACTTTTAAACTTTTACATAATAGCTATAAAATAACATGATGATAAATGTGTAATGAGTGTAATATTAGTGTTTTTTCTTATTATAGAAAATATTACTTATAAAATAATTTAAATTTCATTTTTCTGAAATATTAACTGTTATCATAAACAAAGCACGAAAAACTAACACCTGGAATTGTTTAATCTCACTTGCAGGACTGAAAAACCTACACAGAAATAACAGATAATGGAGTTTATTAATAGCACATTTTTTAATAGTACACTTGTGTGGCTGCAGCTCAATATGTTATATAATCAAAAGAGTTAGGTTTTTAATTTTTTATAAATAATGCATTGAATTATATGTACATAAATGATATAGTAATTTAAAAATATATATAAATACATTATGAAAAGATTTGTTTTTATTAGTATAATAATGCATTAAATTATATATAAATTATGTAAATTGTATAATTATATGAATATATTCTATGAAAAGATCCAGTTTTTGATTTTTTTATATTCTGTATTAAATGACAAAAATAAATGATACATAAATTAAAAATTAATTTTATAAAATATGTATTTTTTTATTTTTATAAATAATGCATTACATTATATATAAATTATGTAAATTATATAATTATATAAATTATATAAAAAGATTAACTTTTTGATTTTTATATATTCAGTGTTAAATTACATTTAAATAAATGATACATAAATGTAAAAATGTATAAGTAGGTTAAGAAAAGATTTATTTTTATTTATTTATTTTTTTAAATAATGCATTAAATTATATATGAATTATGTAAATTGTATAATTATATAAATAAATTATATGAAAAGATTCAGTTTTTGATTTTTATATATTCTGTATTCAATTACATATAAATAAGCAATACATAAATTTAAACAAATAAATTAAGAAAAGATTTATATATATATTTTTAAATAATGTTAAATTATATAAATTATATAAATTGTATAATTACATAAATTCTATAAAAAGATTCAGTTTTTGATTTTTATATATTCTGTATTAAATTACATATAAATAAACTATATATGAATGTAAAAATATACATTATATATAAATTAAGAAAAGATGTATTTTTTGTTTATAAGTAATACATTAAATTATACATAAATTATGTAAATTGTAGAAATAAATTCTAAAAGGATTCTGTTTTTGAATTTTATATAATCTGTATTAAATTAGATATAAATTAAATTATACATTAATAATCTTCCAAAAAATTAAGTTTTTTTTAAATAATGCATTAAATTATATATAAATTATAATTTATATATTATAAATATATATTATAAATTATATATATATATATATATATATATATAAAAATATATATATAAATTATATATTATAAATTTAAAAATGTACAGTATGTATAAATTAAGATTAATAATTTTTTGTTTATAAATAATGCATTAAATTATACATAATTCATTTAAATTATATAAATAAATAAAAAAAGGATTCTGTTTTTGATTTTTATATATTCTGTATTCAATTACATATAAATAAATTATACATAAATTAAAAAATATATAATTTAATTATATACAAATTATGTAAATTGTATAATTATATAAATAAATTCTTTAAATAATTGCAATAAATTATGTAAATTATATAAATAAATTCTAAAATGATTCTGTTTTTTATTGTAATATATTCTGCATTAAATTACATATAAATAAAAATATATCACTTATATATATTACATCAATTTAAAAATAAAAAATAAAAAATATATTTTTTATTTGTATAAATAATGCATTAAGTTATACAAAATTATGTAAATTGTATAATTATATAAAGAAATTCGATAAAAAGCTTAAATTTTTGAATTTAAATATACTGTATTAAATGACATATAAACAAATGATATACAAATTTAAAAATATGTAAATATGTTAAGAAAATATTATTTTTATTTGATAAATAACCTATAATGATGTACATTTTATGAATAAATTCTATAAAAAGTCTTTTTATATTCTGTTTAATTACATATAAATGAATTATATATATAAATTGTACAAATATCTGAAAACAATGCAGTGAACATTTTGTGCTACAGAAATGCCTAATATTTTTTGTCTTCTTTCTCTCTCTCAGCCTCTGAAGTCTTTGCGGAAGCTCCTTCATCTCACCACCTCCTCGTCCTCGCCCTCCAACCAAACCTCGGCAGATCTCCACTATCCCCTGCCCTCCTCCAAAGGCGGCGGGGGTTTCGTGGAGCCGCGCGGCCTCGCCTCCATGCAGCCCAAGGGCCGCCAGGCTGCGTACGGGGCCCCGGGGCCCCTGGAGTCCGGCTGGCACTCCAGCGCTCTGGGCCGCCCCGAGGGAAACCCGTATCCAGACCAGCTGACCTCCAAACCGGGCCCGAACGGCTTCGCTCGCCACTTTCGTTCACGTTTGCCAAACCTGAATGACCTTAAAGAGACGGCGCTGTGAGTCGGACTCACGGCGGCCCCCGACGGACCTTATTTTCTTGCGTGTTAAGGGTAGGCCTGTATGTCTTTATTTTGGTCGTTTTTCTTTTTAAGTTTTTAATATTTGATAGCACTTCTTATATTATTTATGTACTGTAATTACTGTATTTTTTTGTTATCAGATAACTACAGTCTAAAGCAGATGATATAGCTCTATGTAAATGGGAATATATAAATGTATAGCACTGTACGTGCGGCTTTAGTTTCTACTCTGGTTGTAGTATATAAATATATCTGATTCTGCATAGTTACTCTTATATTTGGCTAAAGGTTCTGACCATTCATGTATAGATGACAGTATTGACCTTTATTTTATAGTTAGAGAATAAGACTACAGTATATATAGATATTACGACTTTGTCTTTGAGTATTTTCTGTTTACAATTCAGTGAATATCAGTAGATATTAAGAGTAACAGTAATTACCGGTAAGAATGCGTGGTTTTATGTATGTGTGCTTCCCAGATAGCGCACGTATGTTGCTTTAAATGTCATGTTGATGTATAAATTCATTCTTAAATGTTGTGATCAGGGACAACAAACAGCAAATAATTCAGATTTTAAAAGAAGTCTCTTCTGCTCACCAAGGCTGCATTTATTCGATTAAAAATACAGGAAAAACTGTAAAATTGTGAAATATGTTTACAATTTTAAATAACTAATTTCTATGTGAGTATATTGTAAAGTGTAATTTATTTCTGTGATCAAAGCTGAATTTTCAGCATCATTATTCTAGTCTTAGGTGTCACTTGATCCTTCAGAAATCATTCTAATATGCTGATTTGCTGTTCAAGCATTTAAAACATTACAAATGTCATCATAAAAATATAAATAAATAAAAATTGAGCAGCAAATCAGAATACTAGAATGATTTCTGAAGGATCATGTGACATTGAAGACTAGAATAACGATGCTGAAAATTCAGCTTTGATCACAGAAATAAATTACATTTGAACAGATATTCACATAGAAAACAGTTATTTTAAAGTGTAATAATATTTCACAATTTTACAGTATTTTTGCCCAAATAAACGCAGCCTTGGTGAGCAGAAGAAACATTAAAAAGCATGTAAATTTAAAATATATCAATTGTTTAAAATATATCCATTATATATAAATGATTTAAAATCAATTCAGTGAACATTCTGTGCTATAAAAAATATTACAAATAATGCATTAAATTATATACAATTATGTAAATTGTATAATTATAGAAATAAATTCTATAAAAAGATTCAGTTTTTTATTTTTCTTTTGCATTTATTTGATTAAAAATACTGTCAAATTGTGAAATATGTTTACAATTTTAAATAACTATTTTCTATGTGAATATATTGTAAATTGTAATTTATTACTTTGATGAAAGCTGAATTTCCGGCATCATTATTCTAGTCTTTGGTGTCATATGATTCTTCAGAAATCATTTGAATATGCTGATTTGCTGCTCAAGCATTTAAAACATTTATAATGTTACAGATATCATCATAAAAATATTGGGTACCAGTAATAATCAATAAAAACTGAGCAGCAAATCAGCATATTAGAATGATTTCTGAAGGATCATGTGATATGGAAGACTGGAGTAATGATGCTGAAAATTCAGCTTTGATCACAGAAATAAATTACATTTTACAATATATTCACATAGAGAACAGTTATTTTAAATTCTAATAATATTTCACAATTTTTACAGTTTTTATTGTATTTTTGCTCAAATAAATGCAGCCTTTGTGAGCAGAAGAGACATTAAAAAGCATATAAATTTCAAAGATTTAAATTGTGTAATTAATTAAAAAAAATTTTTGAATTTATTTGATTAAAAATACAATAAAAACTGTAAAGTTTTATTTGTTAAATATTTTTACAATTTTAAATAACCATTTTCTATATGAATATATTGTAAGATGTAATTTATTCCTTTGATCAAAGCTGAATTTTCAGCATCATTACTCCGGTCTTCAGTGTCACATGATCCTTCAGAAATTATTCTAATATGCTGATTTGCTGCTCAAGAAACATTATCAGTGTTGAAAACATTTCCAATGTTACAAATGTCATCAAAGAATCCTGAAAATAATAATAATAATTGAGCAACAAATCAGAATATTAGAATGATTTCTGAAGGATCATGTGACACTAAAGACTGAAGTAATGATGCTGACAATTCAGATTGGATCGCAAAAATAAATTACATTTCACAATATATTCACATAGAAAATAGTTATTTTAAATTGTAATAATATTTCACAATTTTACAGTATTTTTGCTTAAATACATGCAGCCTTGGTGAGCAGAAGAGACATTAAAAAGCAAAACTATTCAACATTTTTGACCCCCAGTCTACTGGAGATGATGACTGGTATTAAAATGACTCAAAAAAACGTCCCGACAACATACGTGCGCTATCTGTTTAGTGTGGGTCTTTTGTTAGTCTTTACAAATTACAGCCAGTGAAATTTCTCAAGCCTTTTAAATGACAATTGAAGCAAAAACATCAAGCAAATCTGACCAAATCATATGAAATGGTGTGGCTCCACCTGCTGGCCACCGAGATCCACTGCAAAAAGTCAGAGTATATGATGCCTTTTTTTATTTTTCAAGCAAGATTACTTTGTACTAAATCTATCAGTCTTTGATTCCCTCAGGTATACTGCAAATACAGTTTTACATGCAATATCTGGATATCAGATGTCGAAGCTCTTTAGATTGTTTCATGTTTCTGTTTAGGGAAATAGAGCCAGTGTGTGTACACACGGAGGTGGAATAATAATAATAATAATAATAATAATAATAATTTATTAATTTTATGCAATATGTAATTTCACATTCGCCAGATAATCTTCTAAATAAAGCTCAAAGTACCTGGAGGCGTTTCGTTTCCTCTCAGCTGGTTTTTACACGTTTGCGCTTTAATGATTCATATGTCAGTCGGGTACCGAGATGTCAAACGCCAGGATTTCCTGGAAAACCGAGCGATGTGCATCTCATTTTAGTCTCAGAGACATATAAGGAATTATCCTCAAACCATCTAGATTATTGAGAATATTGATCATAAACCGGACAGTTAGACGCTCGACCATCATTGCGGTATTTGTGTCTGAAGTTTATCCATCGGTCTCTTCTACTGCCACAGGCTTGATATCGCAGGAATCTCATGATGGATGGTGTTTTACTCTATAATCGTGTGTTATTCGACTACAGTGAGGAGCTGAGATGCTAATGAGCTCATTTAAATAACAACACTGTCTGTTTTTTTAAAAATCCATGAATAAATACAAATCAAACCAAATCAAATGTGAACTGTCCTTAAGCGCTGCACTTGAAAATGTTTTTTTTTTTTTTGGTCTTAAAAGCCTGTTTTGGAGTGTAAAACACTGCACTAGGAGAGAAATCATTGATTCTGTGTAATTAGTAGACGTTATTATTGACCACTGAACAATTGCAACATTAATTTTAGCATTAAATACAAAATCTCCTACACTCCTGATGTTAGCACATGCTGAATCTTGTGTATGTCTTATGTGAAAATACTTATTTGAGTGTCAATAGCAGTTAGTAGGTTGGCACATCCTGTCAACCCATCAAAAACGTTCCACTAACATTCCCGTATGGTTCCTGTTTGGATATTGGAATTTTTTCGTAATAATGTTAAGAGAACCTATATTAAAATGCTATGTAAAGGATCTAAAGGATAACATGAATTAATTAATAACAAACTTTCCTAGAACATTTGAAGGAAAGGGTTTTTTTTTTTAAACCTATGGTTATTTCTAGGTTTTATTTTTAAAAACAATTATTTTTTCCAAAACATTGTAGGGAGGTTTTTGCAATAACCTAAAGAAAACCTAAACAGAATGTTCTTTAATGGTTATTTTTTCCTTTTTTTTTTTTTTTTTTTTTTTAAACATAAACCTTTCCAGAACGTTGCAGGAAAGTTTTTGTTAACAGACTGAATCTATTATTGAATGTTATACTGAACGTTTTTGAATGTTTGTTAGGTTTTATTTTTAAAAACTATAAACGAACCTTCACAGAATGTTGTGATAACCTAAAGAGAACCTATATAAAACACCCTCTAATCATTTTTTTTTTTTTAATAAATTAATTATTTAATAACGAATCTTCATAAAACACAAATTGAAGGAAGTTTTTTTTTTTTTTTTTTTTTTTTTTTTTGTAAACCTATACAGAATATTGTCAAATGGTTATTTCTAGATTTCATTTTTAAAAACAATAAATGTTTCCAAAACACTGTAGGGAGGTTTTTGCAATAACCTAAAGAAAACCTATACAAAATGTTCTTTAATGGTTATTTTTCTTTAAAAATAATAATAATAATAATAATAATTAAAAATAAATAAATAAATAAACCTATAAACCTTTCTAGATGTTGGAGGAAAGTTTTTGTGTACAAACTGAATCTATACTGATGTTTATTTTTAGGTTTTATTTTTAAAAACTATAAAAACAAACCTTCACATAATATTGTGATAACCTAAAGAGAACCTATATGAAACACTCTAATCATTATTTTTTTTTAAATAAATAAATGAATTAATTAATAACGAGCCTTCCTAGAACACAAATTGAAGGAACGTTTTTTGTTAAATGGTTATTTCAAGGTTTTATTTTATAAAAAACTATAAATTTTCTGAGGTTTTTGTAATAACTTAAATAAAACCTATCCAGAATGTTCTTTAATGGTTTATTTTTTTAATTTATTTTTTAAACATAAACCTTTCCAGAATGTTGCAGGAAAGTTTTTGTTAAAAAGTGAATCTATACTAATTTTTATTTATAGGTTTCATTTTTTTTAAAACTATAAACGAAACTATCACAGAATGTTGTGATAACCTGAAGAGAACCTATATAAAACAATCTCTAATGGTTAATATTCTTTAAATAAATAAATTATTATTTTTTTTTATTTTTTATTTTTTTTGAAAACCTATACAGAACGTTGTTTAATGGTTATTTCAATTCAAGGTTTTATTTTTAAAAACAATGAACAATGAAAAAAAAAAAAAAAAAAAAAAACATAAACCTTTCCAGAATGTTGCAGGAAACTTTTTGTTAACAAACTGAATCTACACTGAATGTTTATTTTTAGGTTTTATTTTTAAATACTATAAACGAACCCTCACAGAATGTTGTGATAACCTAAAGAGAACCTATATAAAACACTCTCTAATCATTATTTTTTTTTTTTATTAATTAATTAATTAATAACTAACCTTTCTAGAACACAAATTAAAATATTTTTTTTAAAAACCTATACAGAACATTGTCAAATGCTTATTTCTAGGTTTTATTTTTTAAAAGAATATTTTTGGTTTTTGTAATAACCTAAAGAAAACCTATACGGAATGTTGTTTAATGATTATTTTTACATTTTATTTTTAAAACCATAAGCTAACCTTTTCAGAATGTTGCAGGAAAGTTTTTGTTAACATAAAGTGAGTCTATACTGAATGTTTGCTAATGTTTATTTTTAGGAATTATTTTTAAAAACTATAAACAAGCCTTCACAGAACATTGTAATAACCTAAAAACAACCTATACAGTACACTCCGGGAACCAAAGATTGTTAGCTGGGCAGTCAGCAATTTTAAAACAGAATTGTATTCTTCCATTTTGTTTTATACCTGATAAACAACACTGAGTCTCTTCATCTGTTAACTGAATTGCTAATGTCTCTAACATGGAGTTTTTAAAAAACGTGTGAATTACATTAACACCAGTGTGTGAGTCCACTTCTGGTTATATTTAGAGCCATTTATTAGATGATAATGGTTTATTTTGGTTGTAGTGGTGAGTCAGAAACAGCCACTACACTGTAAAAAATAAAAACGTTGTTTTGACTTAAACATAATTGGTAACCCTGCATTAGTTTAGTCAACTTAAAATTTTAAGTTACTTAACGTTAATTTAAGAATATTTTTAGTTGACTCAAACGCTCAATGGCTGTTCAGATGTTTTCTGACTCAGTTATTGAGTCAATATTGCAGTTATTTAATTCTTATTTCAGAAAGCAAAAAAAAGACTATTGCTCTTTCAGGAGGTCTTGTTTTACACCAAAAATGGTTATTTGTTTTATTTTGTACATACAGAAGCTACACTTGTATGGTATTATTTGAAATTGCCTGTTACCTACTGATCTGAGACCAGTTTCCTAAAGCTGTTCTTAACTTATTATGCATTTGTTCATGCACATGAGCAGCTCCAGGCGTAGGGCGATGCGTGTGTGCCACCCCAGAGGAAGGATCCGCAGGTATCGCGCCACGATGGGTGGACGAAGCAGGTTCTGGACCGTAGAGGATCGGTCTGTGTTTCCATAAAACACCTGAGGGATATCCACAAGCAATAAACATCATTAAATGATGGGGGTTCGTTCCAGTATAAGCACTACTTACTAATCCAAACTTAGACAACATTGTTAGACAACAAACTCTTATGTAAGCATGCATCCTGTGAGTTTGGATAGGAAACTTAACAGAAATTAGGCAACAATGTGGCAAGATTTTTTTTTGTTTTGGCACTTCACAGTAGCCTATTCAGAGACTTAAAATAGGCATATAGATAGATAGATAGATCGCTAGTCGCAGTTTTGTATTTTGTGCCTTTAAAGGGGTCATTGGATGCCCATTTTCCACAAGTTGGTCTTTAGTCTATAACATACTTTGGTTAAAATTCCTCAATGGTGGTGTAAAACAACACCCTTTTTACCTTGTAGAAAAAAACTATGTTTTGTTCACAGCAACCTGTTTCGCTGCATGTCCCTTTAAATGCTAATGAGCTCTGTTTACCCCGCCCCTCTCTTCTGTGGGATGAGCAGTTCTTTCTGAGAGACTGTAAACTTTAGCTGCATTTAGCTGTGGAACCCTTACACACATTGCCTCCGTAGGTGAAGCTGGATTACGATTGATTCGCACAAACATAGATGCATTTAGGTAGATCGTGGGGCACATTCCCTTCAAAAACGAAAATCATCCACTGCATCGTCAGCAGCTCAGATGTTGGAAGTTAATGACAACCACTATGCTCATCATTACATCCAACAACAGAACACCTCAATTGCTTAGGAGACATTCTTGTCTACTCCTGCTCCAGCGTCGAAATAATGGCGGACAGTTTACAGCTCACTTAGGACGGGTCTGTGCTAAAACGCCGGTGTCAATCAACAATCGTGGGAGGGGCCTGTGTAGAACTACGTCACTTTGCCAAGAATTTTAGAACAGCTTGATCGGAGAAAGTGATTATTATTTTTAGGAATCTTCAAAAAGCAGGGTGGATTTTTGGATGGATTTTTATCCATTATAGGATGGATGTACACACACACTGCCAACACACATTTCTTACCCTGGACCACAAAACAAGTCATAAGTAGCACAGGTATAATTGTAGCAATAGCCAAAAATACATTGTCTTGGTCAAAATTATTGATTCGTCTTTTATGCCAAAAATCATTAGGATATTAAGTAAAGATCATGTATGAAGATATTTTGTAATTTCCTACGATAAATATATCAAATCTTACTTTACTGAGTAGTAATAGGCATAGCATTGCTAAGAACTTCATTTGGACAACTTTAAAGGTGATTTTCTCAATATTTCGATTTTTTTTGCACCCTCAGATTCCAGATTTTCAAATAATTGTTCCGCAGCCAAATATTGTCCTATCCTAACAAACCATACATCAATGGAAAGCTTATTTATTTATATAGACCAATTTCCTGTTTGTAAACAGTGATGATGTTTTTTTGTGGGCGGAGCCTATCTAGTTGCAGAAAATGACAGTTTTCAAGTGGCAGTCAATGGAAGCCATGGAATAAAAGAATAAAAAAGGTAAATTTGAGTTAAGATATAAAAATTCGGACTTTATTCTCGCAATTCCGAGATTATATCTCACAATTCTGATAAGAAAAATAAACTCGCCATTCTCTCTTTTGAGTTTATATCCCACATTTCTGACTTTTTTCCCCCCGCAGAATGGACAAACTCGCTATTGCTTAGTTAAATTGAGTCATAAAGTCTGAAATGCAAGATATAAACTTGAATTGCAAGAAAAAATCAGAATATGTAAAATAATATAGGTTAATGTAAAATGTTATAGCTTTAAATAGTATTTCATGCTCTAATTGTAGGGCTTATATAATATGTCCCCTATGAACTGCATATGCGAATATTATGTAGACCTACTGTTTAAATCAAATGTATGCTTTAAAAGTAGAGTAATCATAGCAGGTTTCACCCATAGTCTGTCTGTTTAAACGTCTGCGTTTAGCTTCAAATGGCGGTTTTTATTATGCGCGCAACTGCAAGTGACGTAACTATGACGTCTCCTCGAAACTGGTCTATACATCTCAATTTTAAAAAATTGACCTTTACGACTGGTTTTATGGTCCAAGGTCACATTTATGCTAAAACAACATGTGAAAATGATTTTTGCATCCGATCACCCCTTTAAGACAATGTGTCAAGTCGAAAAAAAAATGTTATACACACATTTTTAAAAGAACTTTAACAAGTATGTAAAAACATAAATACGATCTCACATTGTGTCAATCACGTTTACAGACTGCCTCTAACACTTTTGTGCATCATAACAAAAATTGATCGTGTTCAATTTTCTGTTTCTTCGCACCCGAAAAAAAAACATGAAAATTTCAGACTCAATTACCTTTACAGTAGCAAGATGACATGGCAACTGTTTGATTTGAGGGCAAAATGATGGGAAATTCTTCGCTGTGTGTTTTTTAAAACCATTCCTGAACACTACATCCCTTGTTTGTACACATGCTGGGTTAAAAACAATCCAGCGCTGGGTGAAATATGAACAAACCCAGCAACTGTTTAATGTTAATGGGTTAAATGTGAAATGTTTAACCCAACCTTCTGGGTAGTAACCCAAATGCTGTGTCAAAACAACCCAGTCGCTGGGTTTGTCTATATTTTACCCAGCGTTTTTTTAGAGTGTAGGCGCAAAGACGCCTTTTGTGTGAACAACCCATTCGTCTGATGCTTAAATTTCAAGCTATTTCCTTTAAATTCCGTTCTAATTGGCTGTAGATGTTTTTATTATTCATCGGGGGGGAAATAACTGAAACGTAAAGTGATTCAAGTGATATCATTATAGTTATGCTTTGTACATCGCTGCTCTCCTAGTACTATAATACTAATTAAAATGTAATAGTTATTGTCTTTGGTGTGAATCTCTGCATGTTCATTAACAAATCCTGGTATTAAAACTTGAGTATTAAAAGGTCTTTTCCAGTGATGGGAGTAATGGAGTTATAAATAAACTGCCTTACTGACGGCATTATTTTTTCAGTAACGAGTAATCAAACAAATTACAGTTTCCCCCATTACAGTGCCGTTAGCGTTACTGACAATAAAATGCGGCATTACTGTAATTTATTATAATTTTATTTTCAGTTCATCAGAATGGATGTGCAGCTTACCCGTATATGACTAACCATAAAATCTAGTGTGAAGACACACAATGTCGCTTTGTCTCACATACACGCAAAGAAACAAACAGAGCGAGAGTCTTATATACCATGCAGAACTGACACGCTACATGTAAATGATATTCTCTGCTGTATTTTCCTGCCAAACCAACAGAGTTCCTTTGGACTTCTTCAGCTTTTAAGAACTGTCGGATTCTCTGGTAGTAGGCGGGACTAATGTGCAAACGGTAATCTCATTGGCTGGCACTCACCTATTATCGCCCCTGTTTTGATTTTAGCAAATCAGTTTGAGCGAACGCAGACAACGTGATTAATATTCATGAACTTAGCAGCTCATTAATCCATAGTGCATTTTATTTTGTTATTAGTAGTATAATTTGTAGTACTTCTGTTATCTTTTCAGTATTATTTGTAATGTATTATTGTTTTTTTTCCCCCCATTTTTTAAGCACCACCACCAGTCCTAAGTTCAGTCAATATGAGAAATATGCATTCATACATGGTTATTCTAAAGTTTTAATTACTAAAGTTTAATGATAAATTTTCATAATATCATGCTTGACTGACTGATGCTAAATGTACATTTACATATTTAAAAAACTGTGAGTGAACTAAAAGTTTCATTTATTTAATTTAAATTTCATTCATTTAACATATTTAATATTGGGGGCATCTAAGTTATTTTACATATTTGAACATTTTTTTTAAAAAAAAGTAATACAATAGTTACTTTCCCTGGTAATTAGTTACTTTTATAATGATGGAACTCAGTAACTCAGTTTCTACTATTTGTGAGATGTTACTAGTAACTATAACTAAATACTTTTTTAAAGTAATATGCCCAACACTGATCTTTTGACATGGTACAGGGTCAAACATCAGTTTTAATTAGAACCTTTATGATTTTACACAGAACACTCTTTTACCCTGTTATTCCCGGTCTGGTCTTTGTAATAGATCCAGTTGAGGTTGTCTTGGGTTCGGAATTGCAAACTGTATTTCGTTGTCCATTCGTCAGCATCACAGCGGCCCTGAGTCATGATACCTGAGACCACCCTCACCTCCTGGAGGTCAATCTGAAGCCACTGATTCGCGTCCTGGAATTTGGACAGCCAAGCACAGCTGCGACGGAGCAGAGAGTCAGTCAGTGTTCGCTGTATTATGACCCCACACAAGTTAAATCTTGTTGTTTTGGCAATAGAGAAGGTAGAAGGTTTTCTGAGACACTTACCCAAACCCCTGACTGTTCAGTCTGGCTTTATTTGGGGTCCATGAGGAGAACCAGCCTACGTACTGATCCTGGTTTGAACAGGTAAGCTGCTCCGCCATCACCAATCCAGATTCGAACCCCAGTGGTTTATGGTAGGGACACTCTGATTGGAAATTAGGAGCATAGAAAAATATTACACAAACCGGACTAACATCCACCAGTTCCTGGAAACCCAATATATTTTTTCCCCATTGGCTTTAGGACTATTGCAAAAAATAAGCTTTGTGACCATAAAAGTTTGTGATTCTTACATGTTTTTTTTTCTTTCATTATGATAGTCTTCACAGTTGAACAAAACTGAAGCCTCAATACGATTGCCATAAGTAAAAAGCTAAACATAGGCTATTAATGAACACTATGACTTTAACATCACCACCATTAAGTTTCTGAAATCTTAAAGATTTTTCAACATTTTTCTCCATATAATGGAATGATATGGTCCCCCAAGTTTGAACTCTCAAAATACAGTTTAAATGCGGCTTCAAACGATCCCAGATGCGGTTGTAAATGATCCCAGCCAAGAAAGAAGGGTCTTATCTAGCAAAACAATTGGTTATTTTCATTTTAAAAAATTATGTTTAAACACTTTTTAATCTTAAATGCTCGTCTTGTCTTGCTCTGCCTGAACTCTGTGTATTCTGGCTCAAGACAGTTAGGGTATGTCGAAAAACTCTGATCATATTTTCTCCCTCAACTTCAAAAATCTTTTCAAAATCATCCTACATCGCTGCAGAAGTACCGACACAGTCTTTGCAAACTGAACATGCAAAGAAGATCAAACACCCTTAACAAAAAAGGTAAGACGGTGATATAAGACGATTTTGAAGTTGAGGGAAAACATGGGATGGGAGTTTTTTGACATACCCTAACTGTCATGAACCGAAACAAAAACAGAGTCCAGGCAGAGTAAGACAAGACGAGAGTTTGACATTAAAAAGTACATAAGTTGTATTATAACCTATTGTTTCACTAGATAAGACCCTTCTTCCTCAGCTGGGATCATTTACAACCACATTTAAACTGCATTTTGGAAGATCAAACTCAGGGCACCATAGCAGTCCATTATATGGAGAAACAAAAAAAAAAAAAAACATAATTTCTTCACAACTGAAGAAAGAAAGACATGAACATCTTGGATGACAAGTGGGTGAGTACATTATCTGTAAATTGTTGTTCTAGAAGTGGACTTCTCCTTTAAAAGTTCTTGCAGATATTTTATGTTGTAGAATAAAAACGTGAAAATATCATGTGCTTATTTAAGACCTTATTGGAGGCATTTAACCAAAAACCCACTGACATCAAGATGATGGAAGCAGCATCCAGAATATGAACAAAATAAAGACAAACACATGCTTTAAATGTCATGGAGTCCTGCTGATTGGCACGTGTGGATCTCCTGCAGTTTGTGATGGTGCAAGACAGACGGGCCCTATTTCAAGCCTGGTAATCTGGGCATCACATTCATTAGTCATGAGATTATCCACTGGCACTCTGTACCCTCTTTCAAAGTCACTGTTTCTCATTCATTCTCATTCTGATTTTCTCTTGCTCATCATCTCCCACAGAGAGTCCTCTAGCTCTTTTATTACTTGTCTCTTAATAATTTGATCGTAATGTCCGCTGCTCTGTCAGACTGAGGTCAGAGGGCTGTTCATGTGTCATCAGTTTTAGCTGATGCATCATGGTTGATAGTTACTCACGTAATCGCTCTAAAGCCTCTTGGCTTCATGCCCTGAATCAGTAAGCATGCACTTCTGAAGGGACTGAGAGATGCTCTTGTCTTTAATCTTCCCAGTGACAATTAATGCTGCCGTTCACTGCGTGACCTTGCATGTTTTTACCCTTCAACACCTGCACAGCCGACAACATGGTTTATGCATGTAATTACATACAGATTTGCGTTTTTATCTAATGCTCTGCTAGCGTGTGGTCCTGTTGAGCATTCTAATATTCCCTTATGTTTTGACACAGCAGTAATAAACCTTAGTTTTTAAGAGAGCAATAGAATTTCATACAGCTAGACAGACATATTCTGTCTCAGTTGCACTGATCGACTGTTGAAATGTAAAATTCTAACCCAGTTGGTTGAATTGTTATAGAAATAACCCAATAAACACTAAGAATAACCCAAGAAGTGATTCAGTATGTTTAAAGATACAGACAAGTATATAAACACACCTTTAATCCTAGAGCAGACAAAACTGTATATCTATATTCATCCTATGTATATGTATTTTTTTAACCTGGCAACACATCTGTGTGTGTAGCGTACTTTCTTTTTGTTTTTGTTTTTTTCAGTTTTTATAACTGTACTGCCTTAATGATTTGATGTTTTGTACTGTTTAATAATTAACTACTTTAGCGATACATTATCCGAGTTTCGATCCGAATCAAAAGATTCGCGAACTCACTTAGTTTCGATCTAAATCAAAAGATTCGCGAACCCGCTTAGTTCCGATCTGAATCAAAATATTCGCGAACTCTTTTAGTTCCGATCTGAATCAAAAGATTCGCGAACTTGCTTAGTTTGATCTGAATCAAATGATTCGCGAACCCGCTTAGTTTCGATCTGAATCAAAAGATTCGCGAACTCACTTAGTTTGATCTGAATCAAATGATTCGCGAACCCGCTTAGTTTCGATCTGAATCAAAAGATTCGCGAACTCACTTAGTTCCGATCTGAATCAAAAGATTCGCGAACCCGCTTAGTTTCGATCTGAATCAAAAGATTCGCGAACTCTTTTAGTTCCGATCTGAATCAAAAGATTCACGAACCCGCTTAGTTCCGATCTGAATCAAAAGATTCGCGATGCATTTTAGTTCCGATCTGAATCAAATGTTTCGCCAACCTGCTTAGTTCCGATCTGAATCAAAAGATTCGCGAACCCTTTTAGTTCCGATCTGAATCAAATGATTCGCGAACTCGCTTAGTTTCGATCTGAATCAAAAGATTCGCGAACTTGCTTAGTTTCGATCTGAATGAAATGATTCGCGAACATACTTAGTTCCGATCTGAATCAAAAGATCCGCGAACTCGCTTAATTACGATCTGAATCAAAAGATTCGCAAACTCTTTTAGTTCCGATCTGAATCAAAAGATTCGCGAACTCGCTTAATTACGATCGGAATCAAAAGATTCGCGAACTCGTTTAGTTCCGATCTGAATCAAAAGATTCGCGAACTCGCTTAATTACGATCGGAATCAAAAGATTCGCGAACTCGTTTAGTTCCGATCTGAATCAAAAGATTCGCGAACTCGCTTAGTTTCGATCTGAATCAAAAGATTCGCGAACTCGTTTAGTTCCGATCTGAATCAAAAGATTCGCGAACTCGCTTAGTTCCGATCTGAATCAAAAGATTCGCGAACTCTTTTAGTTCCGATCTTAATCAAATGATTCGCGAACCCGCTCAGTTCCAATTTGAATCAAACGATTCACTGACCCGCTTAATTCCGATCTGAATCAAAAGATTCGCGAACCCGTTTAGTTTCGATCTGAATCAAAAGATTCACTGACCCGCTTAGTTACGATCTGAATCAAAAGATTCGCGAACTCGTTTAGTTCCGATCTGAATCAAATGATCCGTGATAACCGTTTGTCCCGATCTGAATTAGATCCGATATTTTTTTTTAAGTGTCCTATACATTGTACACAGGCACTGACCTGGCATGCAGTCCAGATAGGGGCTGCGTGTGGATGGCGTGGTGCTGATGGAGGTCCAGGTCGCTGGTGTTCCGGTGGGTTTTGCCTCCTGACAGTCACAGTTGCAGCCCGTCGGCGTTTGATTCTCCACCACTTCCTTCACACTCACTTCGTCCTCATCTTCATAAGGCCACGGCATCTCTAACTCCTAACACACACATGTACACATGTTGTCACACACACTGTCATATGTAACACACACACACACACACACACACACACACACACATTCATACTCACCCCCTGTGCATTTACGCCAATGAAAACTGTGACAGATTAGAGAGATACAGGTTATTATTAAAGAAATATCTGTCTATCCCAGTATAGTCAAAAATACATTTTCTTGCTTCAGGAGCAAGAAAATACTTTTCTAATCTTATTGAAAAAAAAAGAGAAGAATAGAAAAAATAGATAAAAGCAAGATTTGTAAAGTCAGCAACACCAAAGCTACAAAAGTATCAAAAATGTATTTGAAAAACCTACATGTTATGCAAACGTTTTTTAAATAAAATTTTTGGTGTTGCTGACTTTATTGCTGGCTTTTTGTTACTTTTTAAATATTGTATTTTTCTCACTAAATTTTGACAAATTAAGTTTTTCTTTAAATGTGACATGAGAATGCATTTTCTTGGAATGAAATACACTACAAAAGTTTGTGAACAGTAAGATTTTGAATGTTTTTAAAGAAGTCTCTTCTGCTCACCAAGCCTGCATTTATTTGATCCAAAGCACAGCAAAACAGTAACATTTTGAAATACTATTTAAAACTGCTTTCTATTTGAATATATTTTAAAATGTAATTTATTCCCTGTGAATTCAAAGCTGAATTTTTAGCATTATTACGCCAGCCAAGTGATTCTTTAAAAAATTCTTTCATTTTCTTTAATTTTTAGAATGATTTCTGAAGGATCATGTGACAATGAAAACTGGAGTAATGATGCTGAAAATTTAGCTTTGATCACAGGAATAAATTACATTTTAAAAACATTATTTATTTATATATTTATAAAGTTATTTGAAAACATTAAAAATCTTATTGTTCAAAAACTTTTGACTGGTAGTGTACATGGAGGGGCAAAAAACATATCTCCCGCTGATGAACGATAAAAACATTGACAGCCAATCAGAATCCACTCTACAAACAGCTTGAGCATTTAAAGCGGCAGAAGACAAAACTACAGTGTGCTCAGAATAAGCAGAATCAGTTATTGGTGTAAACAAGCCTTAAAAACATTAAAGTACTGCTCTTGAATGTAATTTTCCATAAATGAATTATTCTGCACACTCTTATTTAATTCATTTATCCTTTTACTGCTAGATATAAAGGACATCTGCTGGAGTCCAAACACATAACAGTCAAGTTTCTGGAAACTAGGCTACTGTACTGGAAACACACAGATGGTGTGTTTAGCTCTCATATCACACACACTTTGTACCTTGAGTGAACAGCAGCAGAAACACACTGAGGATCTTCGTGTCCATCTTGAAGAGCAGATCTAGCATGCTATGAGCGGCAGCGTTCAGTGTGCTCTGGATTACTGTAATCCACTGACTCCATACATCCAATAATAGTCCTGATCGACCTCTGCTTGACTTCATTCTGTTCGATGCTTACAGGTTGCTGTTTCAGAGTTCTCAATTGGGTTTCACTGGAGCTCCCACTTTTGTGTTTCTCTTGAAATCTATAACTGCTTAAAACCATGTGTGTTTGTTTTCTCTTGATTAAACAGTAAAGACTGTAGCCATATAAGTCAGCCTCGTTTTCATCTGCGTTAAACTCAATATGCCGTTTAACCCGAATGTTTATAAATCCAAATATAAACAGTACAATGGATAGTGTTGGGAATAACGCATTACAAGTAATGTAAGTTACGTAATCAGATTACTTTTTTAAAGTAACTAGTAAAGTAACATTACTTTTTAATTTACAAGAAAATATCTGTTACTTTTTCAAATAAGTAACGCCTGTTGCCATGTTGAGAGAAACTGTGCAAAAAACATTCAATATTCCTCAAAATAAATAAAAACAGAGAAATGCAAACTTAGAATACGATGCAAACCTGCAATAATTAAATGTTGAATAACACAAATATCCTAATTGTATTTAATCCAATTTTATTCACCAATGTCTTTGCTAGTGACCTTCAATCATCTAATTCAACTATACTGATAAGCAAAGATTACTTATATTAAATTAAACATTTGTGCTTCATTTTTTATATTGCTCAGGAGTGTTGAATTTCTTATCCTGCGTTCTACTGTACTGACATGAATTTACTTTTCCTGCAGCCTGAGGCTTATTCATTTAACTTTTCAGTGTGAAAGGGCATTTACATTTGCGAAAACAAACAAGCAAGCCCTGCCCAGATTTAGAAAGGTAATGCAAAAGTAACTAATGAAATTAACGCAATATTGTAATGCATTACTTTTAAAAGTACCGTTTCCCAACACTGAATGGAAATTGAATTAAAATGCAGCTATATGAATATGTATTACTAACTGGCCTTTTTGTTATATTAACAGTTGTCTACTGAAGTCAAAATATTATTTTATTTGATCACTGAATCAACCCGTAGTCATTTATGACAACAAAACTATTTCTATTAATTAAATCAAGTGAGGTATAACTGCATTTTGCCACTTTTTACACTGTAGACCAGCCCTTACAAAACGATAGCAGTGTTTTAGAAACAAAGAAAAGTGGTATATACACAAATGTGTGAAAACAAATAATGTGTCTAATTAATTTGGTGAAGAAATAAACGCAAGACTGCCCTAAAAGCTATTCGTTTATTATGAAAGCTGTCACTGTGATTGAACCATTGGTTTGTGTGAATGTCTTAATTAGGGAAATAAGCTTTAATTAAGACTGAAATGGTTCACCTGTGCTGAAATGAGCTGAGACAATAAATAGAGTGTTCAGACGCTCATTTCACAGCTTTACTTCCGGCGCTGTGATTGCAAAGTGAACAGCAGCGATCATGAAAACATCATCTGACAGGAGACTGAAATCCCCGAAGACGTCCAGGAAAACCGGCTGGACACGCAAACGGAACACCAAGGCGTATTCTGCCTACATATACAAAATTGAGAAGGTCTGTTAAAGTAAAACTGTTTTAGCATTTTTCCGTTTCTCTATACAATATAGTCGCATTTATTTGCGCGTGACTCGTTTTTCTTAAGGAGCTGTCTTCTGACTCGAGTGACGCCGTCTCTTTGATGCGGCACCTGTCCGGTGCGCATGCGCAGGTGGGCGCCGAGGCCGCTCGTCTCTCCAAGTTTAACCGGCGGCGCGTCATCACGCAGCGAGAGCTCCACACCGCCGCCGTGCGCGCCCTCCGGGACAAAAGCTCCTGACAGCTGGACACTTAAATTAAATGCTGCACTTTTAAACTTGTAAATAATGAATAAAGAGGTTTTGTTTTTTAAAAAACGTTTGTTTTACTCATTACAGCGTCATTTAAAATGCACTTTGAGGTTCGTTAATGTAGGTCTCTGTGTATTAGCGGTCTCCAAAGTTTTCGCGTCTTGTGTTGCTAGGCAACTGGCCGCAGGCGCATTTTTAACTGCACTCAGCGGTGTCGGGAAGCGGGAGTCGCTTGGCAACAGCACCCTGTACTTAAAAATAACAGCTTTTAATACGTGATTCATAATTCATGTTCTTTGCAGTGGAACCGTTTCTGAAGGAAAGGTCGCCAGTGAGTTCTGTTGCCGAAATCTTGAACATTTATTTGCTTTCCTAATGCGATAGCTCGGTAAAATTGGAGTAACTAACTATGACTACTACTACTTATTATTATTATTATTATTATTATTATTATTATTTTAAATTATTATTTTAAATGCGCTTTAAACGTAAATAACTACTGATATTAATGTCTAATATGTTGAACGTATATTGACTACTTTTTATTGCAGACAGCTCATCTTATTTTAACGTTTAGAATATAAAGGATTTTTCCACATGTTTGGAGACCATAACAAATATCAACTTTGCTTTTCTTCCAAAAATAAGATGGAATTGTTTAGATTTTATTATCAGAAAAGTAAAAAATAAACATTTATGAACCTCATTTATTTTTGTAGCCTAGTTTAACTCCAGGACAAAGTTATACATGTAGATTTGATTATTTCGAAATGAATATAACTGATTTTTTTAAAACTGGATATACAAGTATCCATATAGAGACATGTGTCACTAGGTGGCGCTGTAACATCAGTGAACTTGATATAAACAGCCTGTTTGTTGTTTTAAATCATTCATTAACAGGGATTTTGAGGAAGTGTCTTGTTTATTCCCGAATCATTTTGTCCAACAGATGTAATAAATTGCAAGCATTTCTTACATCTGAAAAACACCCGTGACAACTTGCCCCGACCTGATTTCAAAAGGAGTTTTGTCGCCAAGAATTGAAGCTTTCAGTGCACACATACTAATGAGAAACAATAACAGAATTAAAGAATGATTTATATAAATCAACATAGCCTATTTAGGCCTATGTTAAAGTATCATTATTTCTTAATTATCTAGATAATTTAGTTTGAAACGGATCAGTGTATAAAAACATTTCTGTAATTGGCATTTTCAGACTTCGTTAATGACATAAATATTGAGGTAGTTCCGTTTGATGTTAAAAAACACATTATTCACAATGAACATAGATCTACACATAGTGTACAGAATACACAGTGCATTTTGTGCATTAACAGTCACAACTGTTGGCAATAAAAAATACATAATTATGTGAACGAGGGGTTGTTTATCACAAAAGCAATTAGGCATTAATAGACTAAATGTTTTTACTAGCTACAGAATGTATAAACGCTTTTAAATCTGACACTGAATCAGTGACCACCTTTAAATCTTCTGACAATCACCCTTCCAACAACACTGACGGGAGGTGTGACTCTAGCGGTGACTGGCGTCGGTATCATCCAATCAGCTGCCTGCGCTTCTGAGTAGGCGGGAATAACGGTCTTTTTTCCACCAATGAACCTTCCCCGAGCGAACGCTCCGTCCAACGAGTAAGCGGTCGTCAGCTGACGCTGTTTAGCATCTATTGTACACAAGACTCGAGCTGAGACAGACGCGAATCACTGTGAATCCAGAACTCATGTGAATTCATCCCTCATTTACAAACGGACCTCTACATAAAGGTATGTCCGGTGTTATTTCATCATTTCCTTTCTCAAAATAGGTTGTAAACGCCTCGCGTGACTCAGAAGTGTAAATAGCAGCGTGCGTTGAGATCACATGTTTACTAGTTTAGGCAAATGCGTTAATTACCTTTCCAATCAAGTGTGGAAAACGCGAAATCTGCTCTTAAGTTTTGTGCTCAGGGTGTTTGAATGAATTTATGATGGTAATATTTCTGTCAGTAAAGCCCAGCCCTGTGCAAATGAACGGGCATTGGAAAACTGGCGTTCAAGTTCAACATTAGAAATTGAGTTTGATTATTATTATACTCTGTTTTATTATATTGTCCCTACGGTACATGCATTTTTACAGTATAATAATAATAATTATAATAATAATAATGTAATTAAATATAAAAATGTAATTAGTTTGGTATATCATTGTCATTACATTATCCGTATGACAAATGCATTTTGTACAGAATAGTAATATTAATAACAGTAATTACTATTATTGCTATTAATTTAACAGCAACAACAACAACAACAACAATAATAATAATTTATGCCATTATATAAACATTTAAAATGTGAATATAGTATAATAATAACAATAATAATTTATGTTATGTAAACATTAAAATGTGGAAATGGTAAAATGTGAAAAACACATCTTTAAATATGTGCCTTTTGTTTTTTTTTTTGTTTTTTTTTAAATGCAGAATATATGTGTCAGGTGCATTGAGTTAGTCATGAATTTTATTTTTTTCATTTTATTTAAAGGTTTAGTAATTTTGTTGTGTTTTGTTTAATTTTTTAGTTGTGTTTTTGTTAAATATGTCTATATAGTTTCTATTTGTTTTTATTTCAGTTTTAGTTATTTTAGTACTTAATTAAATTATTTCAACAATATTTAATTTAATATAATTTTTCAAGTAATTTTTTTGTTTTTAATTTTATGTATGCTGTTTTATCATTTTATTTAATTTTAAATTTTTTCAAGTTTAATTTTTTTAATATTATGTATGCTATTTTATAAATTGTTAAATAAAATATTAAAATGTGAACAAATATATTTTAAATATATGTATATATATATATATATATATATATATATATATACACACACACACACACACATTTTTATTAGTTGTATTTTTGATAAATTAATGTATATAGTTTCTATTCATATTTATTTCACATT